>NW_026652281.1:42219364-42360854 GCF_009828535.3 Hylobates moloch
TTGGAACCAACCCAAATGTCCAACAACGATAGACTGGATTAAGAAAATGTGGCACATATACACCATGGAATACTATGCAGCCATAAAAAATGATGAGTTCGTGTCCTTTGTAGGGACATGGATGAAACTGGAAAACATCATTCTCAGTAAACTATCGCAAGGACAAAAAACCAAACACCGCATGTTCTCACTCATAGGTGGGAATTGAACAATGAGAACTCATGGACACAGGAAGGGGAACATCACACTCCGGGGCCTGTTGTGGGGTGGGGGGAGGGGGGAGGGACAGCATTAGGAGATACACCTAATGCTAAATGACGAGTTAATGGGTGCAGGAAATCAACATGGCACATGGATACATATGTAACAAACCTGCACATTGTGCACATGTACCCTAAAACCCTAAAGTATAATAAAAAAAAAAAAGAAATTCTGCTTTCATTGTATTTATTTTTTTTAAGGCTAGTTTAATAGAATTTTGAAATGTAGTTTTTCTAGATTTTTACTAAAATACAATTGATTTTTTTAAAAAAATTTCCCGACCTTACCTAGTGTCCTGAATCTTGCTAAATTCATTTTTGGTTTTTTTTTTTTTAATTTTCCATATTTCATAGGATTTTTCAGGTACACAGTAATGTTGTCTGACTATAATGGCAGCTACACTCTTTCCTTTCTGATAATTTACTTGTTTATTCATTTTGCTTTATTATATCAAATAGAATTCTCAAAAATATTGAGTAAAAATAGTAAGAGTGAGAATGCCTTCCATTTTGTGATTTTAGAGGCAAAGTGTTCAATATTTTACCACTAAGTAGATCAGCTGTAGGTTTTCCGTAATGAACTTTTATAGATTGAGAAAATTCTATGCTATTTTGAGATATTTGAGAGGTTTTATTTAATCATGAATGAGCATTGATTTTGATAAATTGCTATTTAAACATTTGTTGAATTTATCATGTTGCCTCTTTTTCCTTTATCCTGCCAATAGAATAACTTACATATGTTGATGAATAATTGTTAATCTGACTGCATTATTTGAATAAGCTCCACTTGGTCATATGTTTATAATTTGTTTTATATATTGCTGGACACAATTTGATCATATTTTCTTAAGAATTTTTGGGTCTGTGTTCATGAGGAAAAATGATCAGTAATTTTTTCTCTTGTAATGCATTTGTCAAGTTCTGGTTTAAAGATTTAGACTGCCTCATAAAACAGATTTGGGGACTTCTCTCCTCTTTAACTTTCTGAAGGAATTTGTATAACAGCAGTATTATTCCTTCTATAAATGGTTAATAGAATTCACACAATGAAACAATTGTGCCTAAATTTACTTTTGGAGAAAATTTTGAATTCTAACCCGATGCTTTAGATTTCTGTTTCTGTGCAAATTATCTATTTCTGTTCATTTAAATTTTTGTAATTTGTTTTCTTCAATAATTTGTCTATTTATTCTAAGTTGTATTAATTGGCATAAAGTTATTTTAATATTGCATTAATATATTTTTATTGTTAGAATTGGTAATAATGTGTTCTCTTTTGATATCAGTAATTTTTTTATTTTCTCTCTTTGTGTTTTCTCATTTAGCCTTTCTAAGAGTTTATCGATTTCATTAATCTCATCAAAGAATCAATTTTGGCTTGGTTAATTTTCTATATTATTTGTCTGTTTTCTATGTCATTCATTTTGGTACTTATCTTTATTTCCTTCTTTCTATTTTCATTAAGTTCATTTTTATCCAGCTTCTTAAGGAAGTCTATTTGCTTATTAATTTTTAAATCTTTCTTCTCTTCTAATGTAAGCATTTAAGATCCACAATTGCTTCAAACCTAGCTTCTTCTGCATTCCACAAACTTAGTTTTTTGTTGTTAATTCAAGTCGAAATTTTTTTTGTAATTATCTTCTGAGTATTTTTCTTCAGCTCATTGGATTTTTAAGGAAATATATTACTTAATTTCCAAGTGTTAGGCATTTTAAAATATTTTCTGATTACTACCTAATTTATGTCTAGTGTAGTCAGAAATATGCTCTGCGATATTTAATTATATGGAAATTTATTGAGATTTATGGTGTAGCATAAGGCCTATCATTGTAAAAATCCCATCTGCTCTCATCTGTGTGTTCTGCAGGTGTGGGGTACAATATTCTGTTAATGTCAATTTTGTAAAAGTGGTTCATGATGCTCAAATTTCCATTCTCCCTATTTTCCTACCATTGTCATGTATTTTATATTAAGTAAATCCTAAGTATCATTTGCTTTAGTTTTATTTTAAAGAAATTAAGAAAAAAATAATCTTCGTATTTCTTACATATTTGCTTTTACTGATTCTATATTTCTTCTTGTATATTCAAGTTTCCATGCTTGACCATTTTTTATAGTGCAGGTAGGTATACTAGTGGTAAATTCTTTCTCCTTTTCCCATATAAAAATATTTCATTTTAGTCTCACAGAAACAAATTTTTTAACACTTAAGTAATTTTTTTGACTATTTTTAATGTAGTTGAATTTCGAATTGCAAAATTTTTCAACAGCTCTCAGATGTTGCCCTTATTTGCTTAGATGTCTATTGAAAACATGTCCTAAAGTGAGAAACAGTTGAAAAATACAATGATGACATTATTTTAAATATTGTATAGAACTTCAACTAATAGCCACTTTTATCTTTACTAATAAACAGTCTCAAATATTTTTTGCCTGTTAGGATCCAAACATTTGATTAGACTCTTAAATCTATTAAATTAAAAGTAAGACATCTCAGAATGCAAAATCATTCACTCTATGCTGGGTTCAAGATATTTTTTCAGAAATCCATTGTATGATAAACATATTGTAATCACGAATATTTTCCTCTAGTCTCCAGTCAGCTTCATGTAGCCCTTTAGAAGCATTGTTCTATACATACTTTCCTCTTGCTTGTGGCATTTACGAATTAAACATAACATCTTCATTATGAGATCATAACATCATTCTGTCTTCTTATGAAACCTCCAAGGAGTAAGTTCTCACAAGTCACTAATAGAAGACACGACACACAAGAGCACCAAGTCATGCCAAATGAGTTAGCTAACAGTTATCATACCCACTGGCAAGGCAGTATCCATTATTTTCTTTTAACATCGCCTATGGTTTCACCTAAAGCTTAAGACATCAGTTTCTTTCCTGTATTTGGAAAATGTATCTAGAATGCCAACATGGTAGCAGAGGATTTATCTTAAATGAGTTGACTTCAGCAAAGTGTTATTTTCCAGATGGACTCAAAGGGCATTTAAGCTTACACAATGAAAGTATTTTATTGCATTGGCTGAAATAGAATGTTGTCTGCCTAATATTTCATTCTAAACATTTTCCAAGCCAATTTCTATACTTTTCAATTTTGCCTTGAATGTTCTGAAAGTGCCACATTTCAGCTACTTGGCTATGCTTAGAAGATTTACCCTTAAACTTGATGACCAGATGAATATGCATGTTTTGTCATAATCTCATAGGTTTTGTCATAATCTCATAGGTTTTGTCATAGGTCACTAAATTTATCAAAAAAAATTATGGTTATTTGTCACAATTGACAGGAAATTTAGCTCTAAGTCTCTCTTGCTGACTTCTAGAAGACCCAGGTCTGGCCAGACAACAACAACAAAAAAGACTGCTCCTTGCACAAAGCTGTGTAATATTTATAAACTACATCATACAAATTAACAGCTCTGTCATTGTCCATAAAAAGAACTTTTGAAAAATGGCTACTCATAGATATGCTTGTACAAATCAATTGTTGACCTTTGATATAGTCATTGATCCCTGACTCTGCTAGGATTAGTACATTTGGATTTCACGTCTGGGATTAACATCAACTATTACCGAACTTGAAGATATTTTTATAAATCAAAATGATGATTATATACTCTGTTCAATAGTAAGTAGTCTCCTACTTTTACAAAGGGACATATATAACCATTTTAAGCCTCAAAATCAATATCATAGGATATGGTTTAATTATTATTCATATCCTGGTAAACATTTTATCCATGTTTAAAGCTATTTTCTCTCCCGGTAATAGAAATCTCTTTGGTTCCTAATAGGAGAATGAATAGTTAGGAGACTGAGGAATAAGAACTGCATTTTAGGATAAATATCAGTAATGATTCTAAATGATTTATTATCAAGAAGTGTTTTTGTGTATGCCTTTTAGTTTCTAACACTTGATATTGTGTTTAAATGTGGATTTCTAATTAAAGTTTTAATTACATTCTACATTAAAACTATTTTTTTCTTTGCAGAAAATAGCACCTCAATATTTTTTCTAGACATGTTACAATCACTATTTGCTTATGTATCTCTATCCATGGTCTACATATTAATATCATAATCATCAATATCATCTTAGAAAATGGTAAGTAATCTTCTTTCGAAACAACATTCTAGTCTGCTAACTATATATTGCAAGAGACCCATGTATCACTTATAAAATAAGTAACATTTGAAAATTTTCATAACACTTGAGGAGTATTTTCAAAGATAACACAATTTATATGTATACTTCTGATTAATCTATTGGTTTTCTATAATTTTAATTGGGGTAATGAATTATTTATTAAGAATTTTATTCATAAAAACATGACTTACTGTACATTTCTGTACACTTTCAGATTGTTTTATGCACTGGAAATACTGATTGTCTCACAACAAGGTGTTTAGTCTTAGAGCAAAGTGGTTAGCTATGATTTAACAGTCAGTTGTCCCTATAAAGTTAACCTTGTACAATCTGCTGTATAGTTTCATTTCAAAAAATCATATATGTATCTCTAACAAACTTTTGGTACAGCATAAACAGCCCAATCTTGGAATAGAGTACTTTGAATCATCATCATATGTGCTTCTTATTTTTATTTTTTTATTCTTTGTGCTTGAGGCCTTCTTCCTTCGCCAATATTTTCAGATTTGTTGTAATGTGATACATGGGTTACCCTGCTTTCCCATGTTCCATACGAGTTTATTAAATGGCACTGAGGTGCTTGTTTGTTCATCATCTCTCATATATGTTGGTCGAGGGTTTGAAATATAAAATCCTTAAATGACAATCACTTTAGAGAGATATTAGTCACCTGGTTTATCGACTCCAATGCAGCATGGTTTCAGTTACAAGTAGAGCAACTCATTGCTGCTACCATGCGCTTGAGCAGTTTAATTCTCGTCACTCAAAGATGCCAGCATACCCAAATGAGCTGCAGAAATGGTTTCATAAGAATGAGTAGTCCTTTGCATACTGAGTGTTTGTTAAACACTTTCTGATCAGTTCATTAATAACTATACGATGCTTGAAAATTTCTCTGTTGGTTAAATTTTACAAGTAAAAGCTTTGCAATAATGCACGAGGGCAGTGAGGTTGAAACGCAAAAAGAGAAAAAAATCTATCAAATTTTCTTCAAATTTTATCTTATAAAGGTTTTTGTGCTGTGGTATCAGATCCTCAATAACGTAACATTATTGGAAATTTCACTTGCAGTCTCATTATTTGGTATCTTAAAACTATCTTTTCTAAACTATACCCCAAAATGATAAAATGTCACCTGAGAAGTCCTCTATATTTGAAAATAAAAACACACAATACACAAGTTCGAAATAATTCTTTGATGTTTTTTATTTAGAAAGTCTATCTGCTTCACTAGTAGCAGGCTCCCACTTCATTCCTTAAATAATTGCTTTCCTCTCAAAAAAGGATCATGCCGTAAAATTTGAGACAGTAAAAGTTTATCAAAATATCTCAATTCTTGGGTATGATATAATTTCATTACAAAATTCAGAGTAATATTGTTTTTACTTTTCTTAAATCCTTATCTAGAATTTTATTCTGAGATGTAAAGAAAGTCCAAATGAGTTTACCTGAAAAAAAATGTAAAAATCACTGTATGCAACTAAAACCCAATCGTGGGGCCTGGGGTAATATGTTTATAATTTTTTAAATTAATCAATCCCAATAACAACACTCATGGAAAAAGGTTAATCAGCAAAAAATAAGTAATCCTCTGGAAAAAAAGGATCCATTGTACCTGGAAAACTTCCTACTTTTTTTTTTCCCTTGGGGGAGGTGTTGTCTCAGTCATTCCAAAGAAATTCATTCGAATTCCCAATTAACTTATTCTTTACAAGTTAAAAAATATCACTAGAATTTAACATTATATTCTGCTTAATAAAATTTATTTCTCCTGTCTGAATTTACAATTTTGCTTTTCTCTACTACAGAATTTACACTTCCATTTCAATTCATTCATACTGGGCTTAATAGTACTTCCTATTAAAATATTTTTATATTTTAATTTAAATTAGTCAATTGACTCCATAAACAAGACTAGCTTTTAAAGAGTGATTATTCATACTATAAAATAATTCATGATAAACATGATTTAATATATATTTTCAATCACTTTCCTTGTGCTACATTAAATTTCCCACTTAGACATATTTATATAAACATAAAATGAGAAATCTATGTATCTATATTATTTATATATTATTTTACAGCCTTCACTTGACTTCCTAAATATTGTGTTTCATATAAAAGATACTACTCCAGCTCCCAGAATTGGGTTTTAGCTGCATACAGAAACTAAATACCTTAGAGTTCTGATGATAATAGCTATTTCTTGTGAGGTCTGTATGCATGTTAATTTCAAATTGTGTAGTTAAGAGGTTAAAAAAACAAATGAATAACACAAAACTTAAAAGCAATTTTGACATATAATTTAGCAACCTCAACTTTGGTAATAAATCAACCTAATCATTTACAATCACACTTGCCCCTTCGGCTATTCATACCATTTTTTCCCCACTAGAATACAATTTCTTCTCCCATGAGAATATATAAATTTATATTTTCTCTGAACTTTTCACCAACTCTCCAACTCTAACATAGCAAAATATAAAACTCCACATGTTAATAGCTGGGTGTGTGAGTTCATTGCATACCTGCTAAATCAATGACTTGGATTTGATGCTGCTTTTTAAGCACACTTAAAGCATTTTTTCTAACACAGAAGCATTCAATTATAAATCTAAGTAAAAATCCAGTACTGAAATAAAACCAAATTCTGAAGATGGAATTTAGCATGGTGTCCATCTAAAAAGAGAAAAATGCTAGGAAGTGACAGGTTTGTAGTTCAATTTAATTTTAACTAACTTATTGCCATTTTTCATTTTGAAGCCAATATTCACTTTAAGTTCGTCTCAGAAGTTTAGATTATCATGAACATTTGACAATTTGTAATTGAATGCTTACAGGCTAAAGGGGTTTTGCTCTTTTATTTGATGGATTGTGTCATGCCAGAGTCTGGCAGTGCATTTTATTTGACCTTTCTCCTTAACTCCATTCATCTTAAACCCCTTGTCACATGAGTGACAGACCATCATGATGTGATGGAAGACAAAACTTCAAAAGGATGCATCACCTTGTCAGATAAATGCAGATCAGAAATTCTTTTTTAAATGTTTAATAAGTTAAAGGACAGTTTAGGCTAAATTAGGTTGTAATATTGAAAGGTAGAAGAAGAGTAAATTTTAGAGATCAAAGCTCACTATTGAAATAACTCTAATAATATTTAGAAATGAAAATCAGAAAGACTTTTATGATCTTTCCTATACAGTTGTAAGTGACAAGATAGAATTTACTTCAGAAAAAGTCATAGAGAAAGAAAACATTTTAACTAGGTACCGTGTGTTTGTGTACACATACACACATAAACACCCCTTTGTTAAACTTTGGGCATTTGTAAAGAAATGTGCTCTCATTGGGTATATTCACCAAAATGTAATTCATCTGGAGCTGCTGATACTGTTAAAAAATTTTGGTGGAACTGCAAATGGGTAGTTTTGTATTCCTAGAGCAGAAATCATCTATCTACCTATCTACTCACAAAACAGACAACACTGAGGTGGAGAAAGGAGTAGATTTCCTCATATTTTGTAGGTCATTCATCTTACATCAAAGACTTTTTATTATGAAGTCCTGCAAGATTCTCTACTTTGTGTGTTTATACCAATAGACAGAGGCCATTCATATTGTAAATCAATGAACCAGTTTCTTATTTTGGCAGGATCAGCAGTGATTTAGCAGTAGAGTCTGAGCACAGAGTAAAGATATTGACCTGACACATTTTATCCCTTCCCATGAGAATTTCTCCTATCCATGGAAGAAGAGAGAAATACAAAAGACAAAATAATCACAAGATAAAAATGCCATAGCCCTGGAACAGAAATTAAGAGAAGCAAAGAGTCCTGATTCTGTCACAAGATGCTGGAATCTGATAATATTGTTTTCCTATTATACGAGTGTCCAATAATACAAACACATATATATAAACATACACACATATACTGACAAATATCTTCTTTATTTATAGATTTAGTTAATCGAAGTCACAAAGTGTTTTTTGTTTTGGATAATAAAGCAATCACAAAGATCAACAACAATAGACCCAATACACCTAAAATTTAACATATCTGAAATAAACACACAGGAATAAAGCATGTATTTGTTTTCCTTCTATAGTTGCATCATCTATCTAACTTATATCATAAATCTTGTCCAATTGTCTTCTCTTCATACGGATATAAAATAACTGGTAATCCAAAGTGGTTTAAAGGAAGGTTTTATGACAGTTGATGTTAGGACACAAAGTGGCTGGTTATTATTAATATATTTGTTCTTTCCTTACCTAATGACTAGCCTTTGTCAAATAATATTTATTGACATAAATGAATTCCAGCAAGAAATAACACTTTTATTTAGTTATTATTGTAGAATGTGTGCATCATCTGCAAAATCTCTCATACAGTATTATTATTCCCTTCCTAGGGCATTTAAAACTGAAATACAATTACATAAATATTATATATATTTAATTGGTAATTATTTTTGCTCTAAATTCTGAAAGCAACGTCTTTCTGCTTCAATAAGTGCTCACTTATCATCAAGAATATTTTAAAATACGATGTAAATTTAGAAGACAGTAACTTTTAAAATGCAATCTATTATCTCTAAAAGTATGCAAATGTATAAGATCTAGTATTTAATAGAACAAGGTGACTATATTTAATAATAATATACATATATATTTAAAAATAACTAAAAGGACATAATTTGATTTTTTTTGGAACAAGAAGGATTAATGCTTGAGGTGATAGAGTTCTCATTTACCCTGATGCAATTATTACATATTGTAAGCCTGGTCAAATTATCCCATATGCCCCATAAATATATATACCTCCTATGTACTCTTACCCACAAAAATTAAAAGTAAAATGAAATTTTAAAAATGTTTAAAAAGAGTAAAGACAAAAGATGATATGTTACGCAACAATTAAGTAAAGAAATGTGTTAAGCAAATTTGTGAAAATTGAAAATATTTTAAGGCTGGCATTTTTCATCCATAAAGTGCTTGAACATCACCTAGGTTAACAGAATCAATCTCAACTCTATTTCCTGCGACAGAATACTCCACGGTTCTGCTCCTATTAATATCCAAGCTTTTACAAAGAGTAATTACCATTTCAGTAATGGTGTACATGTTATTGCTTTGTGTACATGTTATTATTATTATTACCATTAACACACAAATTAGTGCATTAAAATGTATACAGATGTACATGAATACATGCACAGTTTAAAAAATTTTATGAAATGAACACTTGAGCAAACACCAACTTGGTTAGAAAATATAACAGGATTCTCAATGCCCTATATAAATACATCTACCAGCTTCACTAACATTGTGAATAACTATTCTCCTAACTTTAATGACAAATATTTACTTCTTTTGCTTTTGCTTTTTTTTTTACTGATTTGTAAATCACTAAAACATTATTTTGTCAGTTAACATAATTTATTAATATAATTGAACCATACATATTCATATATCTTCTTCTTCTAAAATAATGTGTTTTAATGCATTTTGTGAATAACCATAATTTATTCATTTGAGTCGCTGCAACATGCATATCACAATTCATTTACTGATTTTAGTACTGAGGAATCATTGAGATGTTTTTTAGCATTTGTTTATGCAAAGCTGCCATGAACACTCTTGTCCATGTTTCCTGGTTCACATATGTATGGATTTTCCTTGGGAATTAATTTGAATGGAATTGCTCATCACAGACTAAACATGTCTTAAAATTTCTAATACTATCTACCTATCTCGAAAGTCTTTCAACCAATTTTAATGCCATGAGGCATTATTCTTCAGTTTCCTCATCGACCTTTTGAATTGATGAGCTTTGTTTTCCTTCTAATTTTTTTAGTGTATTGCAGTATTTCTCTGTGGTTTTAATTTGAATTATTATATTAATAATGAACTTAAGCATTGGGTTTTCATTTATTTGGCATCTCTATTTCCTCTTTTGTAAAGAGCCTGTTCAAGTTGTTTGCCCATTTTGCTAATAGGTTTAGTTTTTGTGTTATTGATCCTTAGAAGTTCTTTACATGTTGTAGATACTAAGATATTAGGTTAAACTTGTGAAAAATATCACTTTCCACAATTTGGCTAAAATTTTAACTCTTTTTATAATTTATTTTGAAGCAAGATAGTCTGTTTAAGGCAGCCTCAAATTAAATCTTTTCTTTCCTGGTGGGGGGTTAGTGCTATTTTTTGTTTAATTATTATTATACTTTAAGTTTTAGGGTACATGTGCACAATGTGCAGGTTACATATGTATACATGTGCCATGTTGGTGTGCTGCACCCATTAACTCATCATTTAGCATTAGGTATATCTCCTAATGCTATCCCTCCCCCCTGCCCCCACCCCACAACAGTCCCCGGAGTGTGATGTTCCCCTTCCTGTGTTCATGTGTTCTCATTGTTCAATTCCCACCTATGAGTGGGAACATGCGGTGTTTGGTTTTTTGTCCTTGCGATAGTTTGCTGAGAATGATGGTTTCCAGCTTCATCCATGTCCCCACAAAGGACATGAACTCATCCTTTTTTATGGTTGCGTAGTGTTCCATGGTGTATATGTGCCACATTTTCTTAGTCCAGTCTATCGTTGTTGGACATTTGGGTTGGTTCCAAGTCTTTGCTATTGTGAATAGTGCCACAATAAACATACGTGTGCATGTGTCTTTATAGCAGCATGATTTATAATCCTTTTGGTATATACCCAGCAATGGGATGGCTGGGTCAAATGGTATTTCTAGTTCTAGATCCCGGAGGCATCACCATACCGACTTCCACAATGGTTGAACTAGTTTACAGTCCCACCAACAGTGTAAAAGTGTTCCGATTTCTCCACATCCTCTCCAGCACCTGTTTTTCTTGACTTTTTAATGATCACCATTCTAACTGGTGTGAGATGGTATCTCACTGAGGTTTTGATTTGCATTTCTCTGATGGCCAGTGATGATCATTTTTTCATGTGTTTTTTGGCTGCATAAATGTCTTCTTTTGAGAAGTGTCTGTTCATGTCCTTTGCCCACTTTTTGATGGGGTTGTTTGTTTTTTTCTTGTAAATTTGTTTGAGTTCATTGTACATTCTGGATATTAGCCCTTTGGCAGATGAGTAGGTTGCAAAAATTTTCTCCCATTCTGTAGGTTGCCTGTTCACTCTGATGGTGGATTTTGCTGTGCAGAAGCTCTTTAGTTTAATTAGACCCCATTTGTCAATTCTGGCTTTTGTTGCCATTGCTTTCGGTGTTTTAGACATGAAGTCTTTGCCCATGCCTATGTCCCAAATGGTATTGCCTAGATTTTCTTCTAGGGTTTTTATGGATTTAGGTCTAACATGTAAGTCTTTAATCCATCTTGAATTAATGTTTGTATAAGGTGCAAGGAAGGGATCCAGTTGCAGCTTTCTACATATGGCTAGCCAGTTTTTCCAGCGCCATTTATTAAATAGGGAATCCTTTCCCTATTCCTTGTTTTTGTCAGGTTTGTCAAAGATCAGATAGTTGTAGATATGCGGCATTATTTCTGAGGGCTTGGTTCTGTTCCATTGGTCTATATCTCTGTTTTGTTACCAGTACCATACTGTTTTGGTTACTGTAGCCTTGTAGTATAGTTTGAAGTCAGGTAGTGTGATGCCTCCAGCTTTGTTTTTTTGGCTTAGAATTGACTTGGCAATGTGGGCTCTTTTTTGGTTCCATATGAACTTTAAAGTAGTTTTTTCCAATTCTGTGAAGAAAGTCATTGGTAGTTTGATGGGGATGGCATTGGATCTATAAATTACCTTGGGCAGTATGGCCATTTTCACAATATTGATTCTTCCTACCCATCAGCATGGAATGTTCTTCCATTTGTTTGTATCCTCTTTTATTTCATTGAGCAGTGGTTTGTAGTTCTCTTTGAAGAGGTCCTTCACATCCCTTGTAAGTTGGATTCCTAGGTATTTTATTCTCTTTGCAGCAATTGTGAATGGGAGTTCACTCATGATTTGGCTCTCTGTTTGTTTGTTTTTGGTGTATAAGAATGCTTGTGATTTTTGTACATTGATTTTGTATCCTGAGACTTTGCTGAAGTTGCTTATCAGCTTGAGGAGATTTTGGGCTGAGATGATGGGGTTTTCTAGATATACAATCATGTCATCTGCAAACAGGGACAATTTGACTTCCTCTTTTCCTAATTGAATGCCCTTTATTTCCTTCTCCTGCATGATTGCCCTGGCCAGAACTTCCAACACTATGTTGTATAGGAATGGTGAGAGAGGGCATCCCTGTCCTGTGCCAGTTTTCAAAGGGAATGCTTCCAGTTTTTGTCCATTCAGTATGATATTGGCTGTGGGTTTGTCATAGATAGCTCTTATTATTTTGAGATACATCCCATCAATACCTAATTTAGAGAGTTTTTAGCATGAAGTTGTGAATTTTGTCAAAGGCCTTTTCTGCATCTATTGAGATAATCATGTGGTTTTTGTCTTTGGTTCTGTTTATTTGCTGGATTATATTTATTGATTTTCATATGTTGAACCAGCCTTGCATCCCAGGGATGAAGCCCACTTGATCATGGTGGATACGCTTTTTGATGTGTTGCTGGATTCGGTTTGCCAGTATTTTATCGAGGATTTTTGCATCAATGTTCATCAAGGATATTGGTCTAAAATTCTCTTATTTTGTTTTGTCTCTGCCAGTCTTTGGTGTCAGGATGATGCTGGCCTCATAAAATGAGTTAGGGAGGATTCTCTCTTTTTCTATTGATTGGAATAGTTTCAGAAGGAACAAGGTAGTCCTTGTACCTCTGGTAGAATTCGGCTGTGAATCTATCTTCTCCTGGACTTTTTTTGGTTGGTAAGGTATTAATTATTGCCTCAATTTCAGAGCCTGTTATTGGTCTATTCAGAGATTCAACTTCTTCCTGGTTTAGTCTTGGGAGAGTGTATGTGTCGAGGAATTTATCCATTTCTTCTAGATTTTCTAGTTTATTTGTGTAGAGGTGTTTATAGTATTCTCTGATGGTAGTCTGTATTTCTGTGGGATCGGTGGTGATATCCCGTTTGTCATTTTTATTGCATCTATTTGATTCTTCTCTCTTTTCTTCTTTATTATTCTGTATTTCTGTGGGATCGGTGGTGATATCCCGTTTGTCATTTTTATTGCATCTATTTGATTCTTCTCTCTTTTCTTCTTTATTAGTCTTGCTAGCGGTCTATCAATTTTGTTGATCTTTTCAAAAAACCAGCTCCTGGATTCATTGATTTCTTGAAGGATTTTTTGTGTCTCTATTTCCGTCAGTTCTGTTCTGATCTTAGTTATTTCTTGCCTTCTGCTGGCTTTTGAATGTGTTTGCTCTTGCTTTTCTAGTTCTTTTAATTGTGATGTTAGGGTGTCAATTTTAGATCTTTCCTGCTTTCTCTTGTGGGCATTTAGTGCTATAAATTTTCCTCTACACACTGCTTTGAATGTGTCCCAGAGATTCTGGTATGTTGTTTCTTTGTTCTCATTGGTTTCAAAGAACATCTTTATTTCTGCCTTCATTTCATTATGTAGCCAGTAGTCATTCAGGAGCAGGTTGTTCAGTTTCCATGTAGTTGAGCGGTTTTGAGTGAGTTTCTTAATCCCGAGTTCTAATTCGATTGCACTGTGGTCTGAGAGACAGTTTGTTATAATTTCTGTTCTTTTACATTTGCTGAGGAGTGCTTTACTTCCAACTATGTGGTCAATTTTGGAATAGGTGTGGTGCTGAAAAGAATGTATATTCTGTTGATTTGGGGTGGAGAATTCTGTAGATGTCTATTAGATCTACTTGGTGCAGAGCTGAGTTCAATACCTGGATATTCTTGTTAACTTTCTGTCTCATTGATCTGTCTAATGTTGACAGTGGGGTGTTAAAGTCTCCCATTATTATTGTGTGGGAGTCTAAGTCTCTTTGTAGGTCACTAAGGACTTGCTTTATGAATCTGGGTGCTCCTGTATTGGGTGCATATATATTTAGGATAGTTCTTGTTGTTGAATTGATCCCTTTACCATTATGTAATGGCCTTCTTTGTCTCTTTTGATCTTTTTTGCTTTAAAGTCTGTTTTATCCGAGACTAGGATTGCAACCCCTGCCTTTTTTAGTTTTCCATTTGCTTGGTAGATCTTCCTCCATCCCTTTATTTTGAGCCTATGTGTGTCTCTGCACATGAGATGGGTTTCCTGAATACAGCACACTGTTGGGTCTTGACTCTTTATCCAATTTGCCAGTCTATGTCTTTTAATTGGAGCATTTAGCCCATTTACATTTAAGATTAGTATTGTTATGTGTGAATTTGATCCTGTCATTATGATATTAGCTGGTTATTTTGCTCGTTAGTTGATGCAGTTTCTTCCTAGACTGGATGGTCTTTACAATTTGGCATGTTTTTGCAGTGGCTGGTACTGGTTGTTCCTTTCCATGTTTAGTGCTTCCTTCAGGAGCTCTTTTAGGGCAGGCCTGGTGGTGACGAAATCTCTCAGCATTTGCTTGTCTGTAAAGTATTTTATTTCTCCTTCACTTACGAAGCTTAGTTTGGCTGGATATGAAATTCTGGGTTGAAAATTCTTTTCTTTAAGAATGTTGAATATTGGCCCCCACTCTCTTCTGGCTTATAGAATTTCTGCCAAGAGATCAGCTGTTATTCTGATGGGCTTCCCTTTGTGGGTAACCTGAGCTTTGTCTCTGGCTGCCCTTAACATTTTTTCCTTCATTTCAACTTTGGTGAGTCTGACAATTATGTGTCTTGGAGTTGCTCTTCTCGAAAAGTATCTTTGTGGCATTCTCTGTATTTCCTGAATTTGAATGTTGGCCTGCCTTGCTAGATTGGGGAAGTTCTCCTGGATAATATCCTGCAGAGCGTTTTCCAACTTGGTTCCATTCTCCCCGTCACTTTCAGGTACACCAATTAGATGTAGATTTGGTCTTTTCACATAGTCCCATATTTCTTGGAGGCTTTGTTCATTTCTTTTTATTTTTTTCTCTAAACTTCTCTTCATGCTTCATTTCATTTGTTTCATCTTCCATCTCTGATACCCTTTCTTCCAGTTGATCGCATCAGTTACTGAGGCTTGTGCATTCGTCACATAGTTCTCGTGCCATGGTTTTCAGCTCCATCAGGTCCTTTAAGGACTTCTCTGCATTGGTTATTCTAGTTAGCCATTCATCTAATTTTTTTTCAAAGTTTTTAACTTCTTTGCCATTGGTTCGAACTTCCTCCTTTAGCTCGGAGTAGTTTGATTTTCTGAAGCCTTCTTCTCTCAACTTGTCAAAGTCATTCTCCATCCAGCTTTGTTCCATTGCGGGTGAGGAGCTGTATTCCTTTGGAGGAGGAGAGGCGCTCTGATTTTTAGAGTTTTGGGTTTTTCTGCTCTGTTTTTTCCCCATCTTTGTGGTTTTATCTACCTTTGGTCTGTTATGATGGTGACGTACAGATGGCTTTTTGGTGTGGAAGTCCTTTCTGTTTGTTAGTTTTCCTTCTAACGGTCAGGACCCTCAGTTGCAGGTCTGTTGGAGTTTACTGGAGGTCCACTCCAGACCCTGTTTGCCTGGGTATCAGCAGCGGTGGCTGCAGAACAGCGGATATTGGTGAACCGCAAATGCTGCTGCCTGATCGTTCCTCTGGAAGTTTTGTCTCAGAGGAGTACCTGGCCCTGTGAGGTGTCAGTCCACCCCTACTGGAGGGTGCCTCCCAGTTAGGCTACTCGGGGTCAGGGACCCACTTGAGGAGGCAGTCTGCCTGTTCTTAGATCTCAAGCTGCATGCTCAGAGAACCACTACTCTCTTCAAAGCTGTCAGATAGTGACATTTAAGTCTGCAGAGGTTACTGCTGTCTTTTGTTTGTCTGTGCCCTGCCCCCAGAGGTGGAGCCTACAGAGGCAGGCAGGCCTCCTTGAGCTGTGGTGGGCTCCATCCAGTTCGAGCTTCCCAGCCACTTTGTTTACCTACTGAAGCCTGGGCAAAGGCGAGCACCCCTCCCCCAGCCTCCCTGCTGCCTTGCGGTTTGATCTCAGACTGCTGTGCCAGCAAAGAGCCAGGTTTCATGGGCGTAGGACCCTCATTTTTCTCTTTGTTTTGGAAGTCTCAACCTATTCAAAACACATGAAGATACTATGCTTTATTGCTTTGTAAATATTTTTCAGTGGTGGCTTTATGTTTAAGTCTTTCAGCCATCCAGGATTGATTTTTGTTTACTTTATAAGAGTGGTCACTTTTTTTCTATATGGATACTGTATTGTACCACAATAATTTTTTGAAGAACTCTGTTTATTTCCCACCAGTATGTGGTTCTACCTGTGTAATATATCCAGTATCCAGGTACACTTTTTAAAAGGTTTATCTTTTCTGCTCAGTTGTCTTATACATTTATCATTATATTATTTTAATGATCTTTCATTTATTATAGCTTTATAATTCATGGTATTATCAGGTAAGTCAAGTTCCCCCTAGTTACACATCCTTCCCTTCAGATTTTTTGGTCTATGCATTTACTTTTAAGTTTCAAAATTCTAATTGAAAAAGTTGACAAAATCTGTGAAATTTTACTGAGGTTATTTGAAACTATAGATATTTTAAAGTAAACTATCATTAAAATATCATATTTTGTACCATTTATTTAGGCTTTTATAAATGTCTCTCAATGCAATTTTACAAATTTATCTATATATAATTTTTAGACACTCATTTACTCTATTTTGATATAGGTATTTCCTAATTTTTTTGCTGATACTCCTTTTCTACGGTTACTGTCAGTGACTAAAATCAAGAATATTGTTTTTGTACTCATCTTGCTTGACTTATCAGCAATACTGAGAGAGCTGAACCTGCCTTCACAGAGTTCTCTTTCCTTTTCTTTTATTACACTGCACACTGTTGGTTTCCCTTTTACCATGATAACCATTTTATTTTCAGCTTTCTTTGGTAGATCTTTTAAGGCCTCTTTCTTATATCTAAACTATTTAATATTCAGCTAATTTCTTCCTCTTCTGTTTACCAGTGTTAAAATAAAAAACTTCAGACAAATTACATTAAGCAGAGTTTAACTGAGCAAAGAACAATTCATGAACAAGGCAGCATTTTTCAGAACCTGGAAAGATTCCAAGAGCTCCACCTAACAACCTGGGCAGGCTGTCTTTATAGAAAGAATGAGGAAATGACAACAGAAACAGCTTGAATGGTTTCAGCTTGGCTTTTGCCTTGTTGGACAAAGATCAGTTGGCATCCTGTAAATGGCTGAAGCTCAGTTACTGTGATTGGCTGAGATTCAGCTATTTGTTAGATGAATATACTCTTAGGTTAAGTTGCAATTTATTTACATACTAAGTTATATTGCAGTTTGCTATGTATTAATTTAAAGTACAAGGTCAGCTTTAGGCCAAATATAATTTAATTTAATACTAACAAAATGTAATTTAAAAAATTCTCCAGGCCTTTCTGATAGATCACTATAAAAATAAGCTTTCAACACTGATTTATTAGAATCATTCCAATATTAACATGCCTGTAATTGAACCCTTGATCCCAACTTTAAATAAAAAGAAAAATGACATTTAAAACATTTCTCTTCTACCTCAGTAACTTATACCAACTGCAAAATTTATAGAGTTGCTAAAATACATTTATTTCATCATTCCTAAAATATTTCACTGTTTCCGCTTGGTTTTAGAAAATAAATCCAAATTACTTGACATGACTGCAAGAATATGATTACCTAACCCTTACATCGGTATTTATTAACCTATTTTCCCACTCACTTTCTTTTCTTATTGTCTTTAATCTGTTGTTATTTTCTTCAAATTTTTAAAATACTCTCAAATGTTTTTCCTTTTGATAAACCTGTTCCTCTCTTTCTCTTTATAAATTCTATTTACTATTCTGTTCTTAGCTTAAATGTCACTTTCACAAAAAGGCTTTCCATGACTACTCAGCTCTAACTAAAATCTCCCCATGTTATTATTTAAAATCCTGTTGTTTGGGCTAGGCATGATGGGATGGCTCACACCTGTAATCCCAGCACTTTGGGAAGCCAAGGTGGGTGTATCACTTAAGGTCAGGAATTTGAGACCAGCCTGGGCAACATGGTGAAACCCTGTCTCTACTAAAACTACAAAAATTAGCCAGGTGTGGGTGGCATGCACCTGTAGTCCCAGCTACTCAGGAGTCTGAGTCTGGAGAATTGCTTGAACCCAGGAGGCAGAGGTTGCAGTGAGCCAAGATCATGCCACTGCACTCTAGCCTGGGTGAAAGAGCAAGACTCCATCTCAAAAATAAATAAATAAAAATAAAATAAAATCTTGTTGTTTATATATTTGCAAATGTGTTTATTCTTTAAATTGGATTATAAACTGTGTAAGAGCTCAAAGAGTGATTAGTATGTATTACCTTCTTACAAATTAGTTATGGAATAAATGACTTGGTCTGAAATGGAATATTGTCAGTACTTAAAGCTACATTTGATTAATTTCTATTCTTTGTGGCAATACATGCTCTTTTAAAAGACTTCTAGTAGTAGAAGGCTATATGTGCAGGAACCAACCCTAGCAATTCTTAGTTGAATTCTGGGATTATTGGTGTGAATTATTGTTCAAGAATTTAAACACTATAATTTTTTGCATATTAATTTTTATATTACTAAGGGAGGCAAGGTTTCTTTTGTTTTGTTTTTGTTTTGTTTTGTTTTGAGACAGAGTCTCACTCTGTCACCAGGCTGGAGTGCAGTGGCGCAATCTCAGCTCACTGCAACCTCTGCCTCCCAGGTTCAAGCGATTCTCCTGCCTCAGCCACCTGTGTAGGAGGCAAGCTTTTAGTAATTCATATACCTATACAATATTGAAAGCTTAAATTTATAGATCATATTATATCCTTAACATATTGTACGCACATGTATTTACAATTCATATATAAAATTAGACCATAAAGTTAATAGGAAATATGTTGTGCCTAAAAGTATGAGTCTGGATTCTATTTTATGATAAATGCTGAGATACAGATTCATATACTGACTGGAACTAGATATTACTTCATAGTAACTTTGTTGGCCTTGATGAACTTTTAATCATCAAGGTTTTCCTGACCAGTATTTTCCACTTCTAGATAATATTTGAATTGATACAGAATATTCTCAGGCTACCTATTTAGTAATTTCTTTTGCATTTAAAATGGATTACTTCTGCAAAGCAAAGGACACCAATTATCTGCTTAACAGTGAAATGATTTCCATTTAAAGTAAATGTCAATAATATTTTTTAAAAAAACAGGATTATAAAATGTTTAAAATAACTAAAGTGTTAAAAGAATATGCCTTCTAAATCCTTGATTTCACACAAAAATAATTTTTAGACTGAAAAGTTGTAATATACTCAATCAGTTTTTAGAGCTTTTAAGTTTTAACATTTCTTTCTGTATTTTGTATTATTTTTGGAAAGATACAAGAAGGGTAAATTTTACAAACACTTTAAATAACATTCAAACTTGAATTATTTCTGTGCCCTCTGAATATTCACAAATATCTTATCAGATTAAATGAGAATGCCATATGTAAAAGCAATAAAAGGTATACTTATCTGCTAGAAATGCCATAAGAAAAGTACCACAGACGAGGTGACTTAAACAACAGAGTTTTTTTTTCCTAATAGTTCTGGAGGCTAAAAGCCCCAAGATCAAATTGCTTTCAGGGTTGGTTGGTTTCTGATCTGGGCTCTCTTTCTGGCTTGCAGACAGCTCCCTTCTCACTATGTTTTCACATCACCTTTTCTCTGTCTCTGCATACTCCTGGTATTTCTTTTTCTCTCTCTTTCTCTTTAATCAAATAAGGACACCATTCCTATTGGATTAGGGTCCCTTCTATATGACCTCACTTAAGCTTAATTGTCTACTTAAAGGTCCTGTTTTCAAGTGTCCTCACCTTGGAGATAAGGGCTTCAACATGCCATTTTGAAAGGACACATTTCGGTCCATAAGAAAAGATATTTACAGTAATGACAAATTCATTTAAATTTTTTGTTGAAAATAATAACCGACAGTTTTCAAACAATAGGCACATAGAAAATTGTTTGTGATTTTTTCCAAATCAAAACTAAAATTGGGGAGAGGAGCAGAGCAAGATCACAGAGTAAAACTTTGCAGTGGAAAATTCTCTGCAGAAACCTTACAGGGCAGGACATAATTGGGTGATATATCCAAAATGCTGAAAGAAAATAAAACCAACAACAACCTTTCAATCAAGAAGGCAGTACCCAGCAAAGCTATGTTTCAGAAAGAAGAATAAATAAAGACGTTCTCAGACAACAAAAGCTGAAGGAGTTTATTAACATCAGAACTGTCTTACAAGAAATAGTAAAAGGAGTTCTTCAAGCTGAAAGAACACTATACAAATGAGTAACATGAAAACGTGAAAATACGAAACTAGAAAAGTAAGCATACAGTCAAACTCAGAATACTCTAATACTATAACAGTGATCTGTAAATCTATTATGTTTTTAGTATGAAGGTTAAAAGACAAAACAATTAAAACTAATAATAGCCACAGTAATTTTTTACAGACTAGGAAATTTATAAACATGTATAAATGGTGACATCAAAAATTCAAAATGTTGTGTGGAGTAGAGTAGAGGTGTACAGTTTTTTTTTTTTTTTTGCAATTAAAGTTAAATTGTTTTCAACTAAATATAGCCTTTTATAACTATAAGAACTTTTTGCCAGCCTCATAATAAGAACCAAACAAAAGCAATAGAAAATACATAAAAAGGCAAGAAATCAAAGCATACCATTATAGAAATTGCTTAGCATCAAAAGACAGCAAGAGAAGAAAAGAATGAAAAATATACAAAACAACTAGACAACAATTAATAAAATGGCAGTAATAAGTTCTTACCAGACAGTAATTACTTTAAATTAAATGAATTAAATTCTGCAAACGAAGGACCGAGTGGCTCAACGTATTACCAAAAAGAACCAACTATATGCTCCCTACAAGAGACTTACTTCACCTTTAAGGACACACAGAGAATAAAAGGGATAGAAAAAAAGGTATTTCATGTAAATGAAAATTAAACGAGTACAAGAGTGGTTGTATCCATAGCAACTAAACCAGACTTTCAAAAGTGTAAAAAGAGACAAAGAAGGGCATTATTTAATAATAAAGGGGTAAATTCATTTAGATGATACTATATTTATAAATATATACTGAATATTGGAGCACCTAAATATATAAAGCAAATGTAAATATTTCTGAAAGGAGAGCTAGACAACAATACAATACTAGTAGGGAATTTAAACACCAGAATTTTAGCAATGAACAGGTCATCTAGACAGAAAATAAATAAACATCCGAGTTAATCTACATTCTAGATCAAATGAACCTAACAGACATATACAAAACATTCCATCCAACAGCTGAAGAATGTACAACCTTCTCAACTGCACATGAGACAGTCTCTAGGATAGATTATATGTTAGGCCGCAAAACAATTCTTGAATAATGTAAGATTTTAAAATTTTTATTGAGTATTTTTTCTGACCACAATGGTATAAAACAAGAAATCAATAATAGGAGAAGCTTCAGGAAATTCACAAATATGTAGAAATTAAGCAACATGCTCTTCAACAACCAATAGGTCAATGAAGAAACTAAAAGAAAAATTTAAAATTTATTGAGACAAAAAAAAAAAAACCACATACCAAAACCTATGGGATACAGCAAAATCAGTTCAAAGACAGAAGTTTATAGCGACACATAGCTACACCAAGAAAGAAAAAAAGATCTCAAATAAAACACTTAATGTTGCATCTCAGGGAACCAGAAAAACAAGAATAAACTAAGCACAAACTTTGTAGAAGAAAGAAAATAATAAAAATTAGAGTAGAAATAAATGAAGTAGGGACTAGAAAAACAATATAAAAGATCAACAAGTTTATGAGTTGTTTATCTGAAAAGATAAATTGAGAAACCTTTAGCTGGACTAAGAAAAACAAAAAAGAGATAAAATCAGAAAGAAAAAGGAGACATTATAGCTGATACAAAGAAATACAAAGTATCACGAAACCATTATGAACAACTATATGTCAACAAATTGGATAATATAGAAGAAATTGATACATTATTTGATGCATACAACCTACCAGGAGTGAATTATGAAGGAAATAGAAACTCGCGAGAGACCAGTAACAAGTAAGGATGTTGAATTAGTAATAAAATGCCTCAAATCAAAGAAAAGCCAAAAACCTGACCACTTCACTGCTGAATTCTATCAGTCATTTAAATAACTAATACTAATTCTCCTCAAACTCTTCCAAAAAAAAAAAAAGAGGAAGAAATACTTACAAAATTATTTTATGAGGCCAGCTAAGCCTGATGCAAAACCAAATATATCACAAAAAAAGAAAACTGCAGGCTGAGACCCCTTGATGGATATAGATGCAAAAATCCTCAGCAAACTTCTGCCAAACTGAATTTAACAGGACAGAAAAAAGATCATTAACATGACCAAATGGTACTAAATCCAGGGCTGCAGGAATGGTTCAACATACTGTCACAGGATCCTTTGGGTGTCGCTTCACCAGACAGAAACCTCTGTGGTTGGTGGGGCCTCTGCTTGAGCTTTGATCATGCCTGCTGGGCTTGTTCCACCCACTCAGCCCAGCAGGCTGCACCTGGCTCACACTACTGACCTGGATCCCACACCTGCCAAGGGCAAGCCAGGCACAGCAGCAAGACGTGTGTGAGTGACTGAACGTGGAGTCCGGCCGCTGTGAACAGTCATTCATGTCAGCTGCTGCAGTGGGGCAGGCAGCTTCAGGCACTGGCACAGGCGTTGGCTCTGTGTGAAGCTGTGGCTAGACCAGACATACCACAAGCAACTTCCGCTGCAGGCACCAGCATCTGAATGAGGGAAATGTGGTGGTGCCTGAAAGCTCAGAGATGCCAGGAACTGCAGAGTCCCAAAGAGTGTATTAGGGCATGTCACAGCCCTGGCTCAGGAAGCCCTGAGGTCTGAACTCCCAGAAGGGATACAGCTCTTTTTTTCTTTCTTCTTTTTGTCATCTGCAGCATGGTAAGTGAGGGGGTGGGTTTGTTGCAGGCCCGTTTGTGTTACAGCTATTTCAGTCTTACTGCCCTGCTCTGGCCAGTGGCTCCTGGGATGGTCCAGCCTCACCACTGCTTCATGTTGTGCGAGTCAGCCACCCAGCACCAGCAAAGGGTGAGAGGGCTATAGTGTTACAGCTCTGGCTCAGGGAGTCCTGAGGTCTGGGCCCCCAGAAGGGTCATCACTTTTCATTCCCACGATCTGGGAGCATGTCATCACCCACAGCCTGGTGAGCCAGCCAGAAATGTGTTAAAGCCCCTTTCATGCCCACTGTTTGACAGTCCTGAGCTCTTGTCCCATGTCCAGGAAGAATGAGGTTACATGGACAACTAGAGGGTGAGCAAGGTGGAGAAGAGCTTTACTGGGTGACCAAAAGGCTGTCTGCAGAGAGGAGACCCAAAGTGGGTATCTCCTACCAGCAGTAAGGTGGTCCCAAGGAGTGTCTGAATCTGGCTGGATAAAGCATCACTTGATTGACCAAAAGGCACCAAGGAAGTTCTCACTCCTGGTGGAGGACTTCACCTGAAACTGGAAGCCCAACCCCACAGCTTCAGGCCATCCCTGGCTTGAAGGTGGTGTTTCACTAGGGACTCACCCCTTCCCACCTAGGAAACTGTCTGCCTCTTGCCACCAATGTCTAAATTAACAAATGTGAAACATCACGTTAATAGAATAAGGAACAAAATTCATACACTCATTATAATAGATGTAGAAAACGCATTGAATACAATTTTATTTTATTGTTAAAAACACTGAATGAATCAGGTATCGAATGTACCTAAACACAAGAAAGACTATATAAGACAAAGCAATAGCTAACATCATACTCAACAGTGAACATTTGAAAGCTTTTCCTCACAGATCTGGAATAAGACAAGAATGCCCACTCTTGCTCCTTCTATTTAATATAGCAATTCAGGTTTTAACCAGGGCAATTAGGCAAGAGGAAGAAATAAAAGATATCCAAATTGTAAATGAATAAGTTAAATTGTCTCTCTTTGCAAATATGATGTTATAAGATAGAAAACCCTAAAGATGCCACCAAACAACTACTAGGATTAATAAAATAATTCAGTCAAGTTGCAGAATAAAAAGTCACCATGCAAAAATCTGTTTGAAGCTGTGGCTGGACCAGACATACCACAAGCAATTTCTGCTGCAGGTACCAGCATCTGAATGAGGGAAATGTGGTTTTATATACTAACAGCAAATTGTCTGAAAAAGAAAATGTATAACTAACCCATTTATAATAGTTACAAAAAAATAAAATTCTTAGGAATAAATTTAATCAAGAAGGTGAAAAATCTCTCCATTAAAAACTATAAAACACTGATATTGAAGAAGACACAAATACATGGGAAGATTTCTTGTGTTCATAGAGCTGAAGAATTAATATTGATAAAATGATCTTACTATCCAAAGCAATCTACAAATTCAAGACAATCCCTATCAAAATGCCAATGACTTTCTTCACAGAAATAGGAAAAATATCTTAAAATTATTATGGAACCACAAAGATCCTAAATAGCCAAAGCAATTTTGAGCAAAAAGAAGAAAGTTTGGAGACATCACATTACCTGAATCAAAATATCCTACAAAGCTGTTGTAAATAAAATAGCATATTTCTGTAATAAAAACAGACAAATAGAACATTGGAACAGAATAGAGAACCCAGAAGTAAATCCACATATTTACAGTCAACTGATATTCACCAAAGGCATCAAGAACATACAATGATGCATGGGCAGGCTCTCTAATAAATGCTATTGGGAAAAGTAGACATACACATGCAGAAAAAAACATTAGACCCTATCTCACACCATATACCAAAATAAACTCAAAAATAATTAAAGACTTAAATGTAAGACCCAAAACTATGAAACTACTAGAAAAAATAGGGAAAAAATCTCCATTACATTGTTCTGGGCAATAACTTTGAATATGGCCCCAAAAGCACAGGAAACACTAGCAAAAATAGACAAATGGGATTACATCAAACTAAAAAGCTTCTTCGCAACAAAGAAAACAATCAACAGAATAAAAAGACAACCTACTGAATAGGAAAAATATTAGCAAACTATGTATTTAATAAGGGGTTAATATATGTAATATAGAACGAACTCAAGCAAGTCAACAGCAAAAGAAGAAATAACTCAATTAAAAACTGTACAATGGACTTGAATAGGCATTTCTCCAAAGACAACAATCAAATAGCAATCAGGTACATAAAATATAATATTCAACATCACTGATTATCAGGAAAATGCAAATCCAAACCACAGTGAGATATGACCAAGATATGACCAAGCACCTGTTAGAATGGCTATGATCAAAAGACAAGAGCTAAGTGTTGGCAAGGAAGTAAAGGAAAGGAAATATTTGCCCATTGTTGGTGGGAATGTATACTAGTACAGCCATTATGGAAACAATATGGAGCTTTCTCAAAAAATTAAAAATAAGACCACCACATGACCCAGCATTCCCAATACTGGGTATACATCCAAAGGAAATGAAATCAGTCTGTTGAAGCAATATTTTCACTGGTATGTTTGTTTTAGTATTATTCATAATAACCAAGATATAACCTAAGTGTCTAACAGATTAAAGAGAAAAGAAAATATTTATATGTACACACTGGAATACTATTCAGCTATCTAAAGAAGGACAGTCTGGATAAACTTAAAGGACATTATGCTAAGTGAAATAAGTCGGACGCAGAAAGACAAATACTGCATTATCTAATTCATATGTGGATTCTAAAAAAGGTTAATCTCACAGAAGTAGAGAACAGGAGAGTGATACCAGGGACTGGGTTGGTAGGGGTAGATGTTGGGGAAACGTTGGTCAATGGATACAAAATTCCAGTTAGAGAAGAGAAAAAAGTTCAGGACATCTATTGTACAACACGGTAACTATGGTTAGGTAACCATGTGAGGTAACACGTATGTTAATTATACAGATTTAATCATTCCACAATGTATATTTATACTCCAAAATATCATGTTATACACAATGAACAGATATTATTTTGTGTGTCAATTTAAAAAAATTAATGTTCACAACATAAAATTGATTATGTAATAGCATTATAATCAGTTGAGAACAGCAACATGTGATTATTTCATATACACATACACACTCCATGTACACATTCAGGGAAAATTAAATTTGAAATTCAGATTCAATTTTCCTTATATCATGGTTGCATCTAGAATCTCTGTATATGTAAAGTTTAGTGAAAGACTTTTGTCCGGGAGTATTTGTGTGGTGGGAATGGATAGGGGTGTGTGGGTGTGTTTGTGTGTTTCTGCTTTTTGCAAAAGCAGAGTAGGCAGCTCACTTTAAAGCTGGGTTTTTCTATGAAGTACACTGATTTTGATTAAATTTTATGTTTATTGAGGGGTGGCTGACAATATTGAGAAGAGTTTGACAATCTCTCAAAACACCTTCATGCTTTTTCTAGTGTAAACAATATTAGCACAAAAGCACTTTTCTTAATCTTAGCAAAACTTAATCTTAGTGAAACTTAATCTTAGCAAGAACTTTGAAGGTTAAAAGCTATACAATGTACTGAACTTGTCAGAAGTAATGAGGGAAAAAAGGAAAAACCAACTATGTTAAAGAAAAACTGAGGTGTTATCACATAAATATGTCTCTGTTTCTATAGCTAGTGTGTGTGTGTGTGTGTGTGTGTGTGTGTCTATATGCTTTCTTTTTACATAGCATAATGCATATGGTCATTCCATACCATCATTTTCTCAGTAGATTATTGTTTTCAAACTGTTAGCTTTTAATACCACAGCTGTCCTCAGCATCTGATAATCAAAGCTTCTAAGATTCTCATCTTACTTTCTCAGCAAAATTTTACTGTTAGCAATAGTTCCAGGATGTGCTGTACCATATATGTCATGATATATGTCTAATTAGAATTACGTAAAATGCTACAATGCCTATGTAGAGAATAATTTTCTGCCAAATATGATAGCATAGATATAAAATATAAGTGAAGACAGAAAATTTATGCATACATTTTTGGGAAAGATGTGGATAAGTATAATCATGCCCAGTCACTAAAACAACATTGGACTTCAGTTGCTAAAACTAGAAAAGAAAACAAATCCAAAGACCAAACTAAATGTTGTGTATGTGCTTTTTATATTGTACTTACATTTTCAAAAGAATCTGAATTTCTCCCTGCCCACCCTGTCCAGCATAAGCATCATTTTTTTTTTTTCTTGGAAAAGCTACTCCTTTTCCCACTGTTTAACACCTTCATATTTAATATCCTTAAAAATTGTTTTTAATTAATTCTGTCAGGAAATGTATACTGCATATTAATCCAGCTCTCGCAAATATTTTTAGTAACCATGAAACTTAACCTTCTTTTCTACTAACTTATAGGTTCCCTTCCTCTTTTGAAGTTCTATAAGCATTTACAATACATCAAGCATTTAAAGATTTTGAATGGTTAATTATTAAAAATTCCCTTTTGAATTGGATAGCACTCTTAGAGGCCATGTGGAAGAATCCAAAATTTTTTCATCACTAAAATGAAAATGATAAGTACATTAATCATTGTTTTTGGTGAGATTTGCTTATGTAAATCACAGTGTATGGCAACACATTCAAAACATGTTTAAAATATTGCTTTGAAAGCATTTCAATACATTTTTTAAAATTTGCAACTTTACATAAAAATTATTTGATGATTTTCAATGCTATCTCAATCTCACAAAGTGAGGAAGACACACATATTCTTTGTTTTGAATTAAAAATAATACTTGAATAGTCTAAATTTTCTTGCATCAGATTAAAATGTAACTTGTCAACTTTCTTGCTAAATTAGTAGGACCTTGTTTTGTGGGGGTGGGTTAAGAGAGGCAAAAAAGTAGTAAAAATATAATTTCCATTTTTAATAATACAGTGATGTATTGCAATTGCAGTAATATAATTATATATATACATTTTTTCTGAAAGTGACCCAAATAGTTCCATTACCACTGTGAATAAGTCATTCAACCATTGTGGTTAGAGAAGTTTACTTTAACAATTTCCATGCTAAAGGCCTCTCACTAAGCAATAATTCTGTGGTGGTGACTTTTTGGTGTGTCTAATTGTCCACAAAACCATACTTAAAACTGACATTTCATGTAATTTAGAACCAAGTATTTAAAATACAATAAGAAATATTTACAAAGCTGATTATTTCATAAAAATAGGGATCTCTCAAATGTCAAAGACATAAACATATATGATATTAAATACAGGTTTATATATAGTATAATAAAAGACTGTGGTAAAAATACAAAAAATAGAATACAATTCCCATAAAACATAATTGGAAATAAATTTTAATATCACAGATTAATTTTTTAACAATCTGCCTTTATCAATTTATTGTTTAAGCATTTCCTAATGAAGGCAAACAGCACTAGCAAAACTTTCTAAATTTTCCTAATATTCTAAAATATTTATATATTAATTGCCATAGCGATAAAGTAATTATCCTGTGTATCTAGGTTTTAGATGTGTGACATTGACAAAGAACTCTGGATTTTAAACCTATATATTTTTTCTGAGGTAGACAAAAAAAGGGATCTTCATTGCGAGCCTTTCTCAAAATTAGTGTAACCCTCAGAACAGCCTGAGTTTTAGCTGGCCTCAGAGAATGTTTACAAAAACTGACGAAATTTCATCATTACTGCACTCAATGATTGAAGCCAACATATCCAATAAAGCTCTATTGAACTTTGTGCTGAGGTTGTGAGCATGATGCAGAGATAATTTGGAGTGGGATGGCAGTATTTTGTTTTGTCCATAATGAGTTTTTGGTTAAAAAAAAATTATACGCATATAAAATAGAGACTGATTTTTTCTTTTCTTTTCTTTTCTTTTCTTTTTTTTCTAGTCTCAGCTTATAAAACTGCTTATAGGAGAGGGCGAGAAGGGGCCGCCACCGGCCTCCCCACCCCCGGGCAGTCGGAGGCTGCCTTGCCAGTGGCCGCCCCCTTCTTCTTGCTGTACCCAGGCGATGGAGGAGCCGGCTTCGGAGTGCGCCCGCCGCTGAGCAGCAGTGCTCCTGGAGGACCCCGCTGTCGCCTGCTCCCTGCTACCCTTCCTGCTGCTGAGCTACCTGAGCAGCAGCGCTGCGGCGGCAGCGGCAAGCACCATCCTAATTACCTCACGGCTAAGGAACACATGAACCTCATGAACACGGCCAAGCTGAGCATCAGGGGCTTGACTGAATTAGCTCTGAACCTGGAGAGGACTCTTGGCTCTGACTATGCACTTCTTCAGCAATTCTTTGTGGTGATGGAGCACTGTCTGAAACATGGCTTAAAGGCTTAAAAAAAAAAAGAAAACTTTTCTTGGACAAAATATATCCTTCTGGGGGGCTCTAGAACTGGTAGAAAAGCTTGTTCCAGGAGCAGCAGAGATAACAGCAAGTGTTAAAGATCTTCCAGGACTTAAGACGCCAGTAGGTAGAGGAAGAGCCTGCCTTCGTTTGGCATTAATGCAAAAGAAACTTTCAAATATGTGAAAGCTTTGATCAGTAAGAAATAACTTCTCAGTGAATTCTACGAACCCAGTGCCCTTATGATGGAAGAAGAAGGAGCCATAATTGCTGGCCTGTTGGTGGGTCTGAACGTAACTGATGCCAATTTCTGTGTGAAAGGAGAAGACTTGGACTCTCAGGCTGGAGTTACAGATTTTTCAATGTATCTCAAGGACGGGAACAGCAGTAAAGGTAGTGAAGGAGACAGTCAGTTTACTGCGATTCTGGACCAGAAGAACTTTGTAGAAGACCTGAACAGACATTTGAATGCTACTGTAAATAACCTGCAGGCAAAAGTAGATGCATTCGAAAAATCCAACACTAAACTGACAGAGGAGCTTGCAGTTGCAAACACCAGAATTATTACCTTACAAGAAGAAATGTAGTGAGTTAAAGAGGAAAGTTCCTACATACTGGAATCCAGTTAAAAGGGTCCCAAGCAAGACAGAACTGCAGAAGAGCAAGCACCAAATGAAGCAATAAAGCATTTAAAAGAAGAGACACAATTACCACTGGATGTTGAAAAAACTGGAGATGCAGATCAGCATGAGGCAGGAGATATGAAGATGCTGGAGAAGGATGTCTGTGGGAAGCAGGATGCCCTGGTATCTCTTCAGCAGCAGCTGGATGATCTCAGGCCCCTCAAGCATGAACTTGCCTTTAAGCTGCAGAGTTCAGACTTAGGAGTAAAACAGAAAAGTGAACTACATAGTAGCTTGGAAGAGAAGACTAATCAGATGGCTGCTATCATTAAACAACTTGAACAAAGACTGTGCCAGGCTGAGCAAAGCTGTCAGTCTGCTGAGTTGGACAACTGGCTCTTCAAACAGGACTTTGAAGATAAGATCAACAGCCTGCATCTGGAAGTCAAGGAGCTCACCAGGCAGCAGAACCAGCTTGAGTTAGAACTAAAACAGGAAAAAGAAAGAAAATTACAAAACAACAGGAGTATCCCAGGAAAGGGTTCCCAGAAGCTAGAATCCAAGATGGATGGGAAGCATAAAATGCAAGAGGAAAATACTAAACTAAAAATGCCTCTGGAAGAAAGCCACAGACTGCAACCCCACCCTATGTTCACCCTATGGATGAACAGGATCAGCTGCTGCTCTCTGAGAAACTACAGGTGTGTCAGCTATGCCAGGAAGATGTCAGCCTAACAAAGAATGTGTGTAAGAACTGCAGAGGAACCTTCTGTGATGCCTGTTCAACAAATGAACTGCCTCTTCCTTCAACTATGAAGCCTGAGCGAGTTTGCAGCCCCTGTCACAAGCATCTGATGAAGCAATATTCCACCAGGCCATCATAAGACTGGAGGCCAAGACCTGGACCGAAAAATTTATGCAAGTTAATCTGTACCTGTGTTTTAGGTGTCAGGATTTCCTAGAGCCAGTCATTAGAGTCAACTAATGAGTTGAGAGTAATTAACTAGATCCAGGGAGAAAAGGCAGTGTTTGGGGTTACTGGAAATTTTGCTTGTTTTCCCTAAAAATTGTATGAATAAAAGTGAACTCACTTGAGCCCTTCTCTTCTAAATCTGAACAACCTGACATTGAAGGTTTGCTTTATAGCATATCTTTGGAAGGGCAATTCATTTTTATGATTAGTGATAATAATGCTGGGGTGGATATAGTAGAAGAAAGAGTCCAAGCAAATAAGAATAAAAAGGAAAACAATCATCTCCTTCTATAACATTTGCAGATTCAAGGGGGAGAGAGAGATGCTGAGATCAAAATGACAGATGTTACATATTTGCCCAGGGGCTGTTAGACACAAACATTGTTTCCTCTTCACCCCTACTAACTACCTCTTTAAAGTATCTCTATGAAACTGTGAATCCAATCTCAGGGAAAAGAAATTCAAGAGTAATATAAATTCTGAATGTATTGAAAACAATATTATAATATAATTTCAGAACCAGAAACTTTTGGTCTTTATCTACAAGGGTTTTCATTATCAAAACAAAGAACATTTGTTTTTCTATTTAATGACTTCAAAGTAAATAACTGCCCTTTTCAGAATCTCCTTCCACAAAACAAACCAACTCTTCCCCATTCCCTCCGTCCTCTCCAAGTCATAATGGAAATTGTAAGGAGTTTTAAAATAGGGTTTGGCTTTTGCAAATAGAAGATTTTGATTAAAGCAAAGTCAAATATAGAGTCAAACAAGTTTAATTTGTTTTCTTGAGACAGAGTCTTGCTTTGTTGCCCAACTGGAGTGCAGTGGTGCAGTCACAGCTCACTGAACCCCTGACCTCCCGGGCCTCAAGCAATCCTCCGACCTCAACTTCCCAAGCAGCTGGGACTGGCTTTTTTTTTTTCTTTTTTTTTTTTTTTGTGATGGGGTCTCATTGGTTGCTCAGGCTGGACTCAAACTCCTGGGCTCAAGCAGCCCTCCTGCCTTGGCTTCCAAAGTGCTGGGATTACAGGCATGAGCCACCACATGTGGCCAAGTTTAATTTGTTGATGGCTGAGAACAGTTAGCTCAGAATACTTATTGTATTGTTTTATGAATAAGGAATTCCTTATTCTGAGTCATGAATCAGAGCTGATAGAAGCTTTCTTGGAAAGGGCAATACAGTCATCCCTTGGTATCCATGGGGGATTGGTTCCAGGAACCCCACTGGATATCAAAATCCTTGGGTGCTCAAGTCCCATTATATAAAATGGGTTATATGGTATTTGCATATAACCTACATACATCCTCCTGTGTACTTTAAATCATCTGAAGATTACTTATACCTAATAAAATACCTACACATCACTTCATTTGCATGGATTCAATATAGTGCTTGGTGTTCAGCAAATTTAAATTTTGCTTTTTTGGAACTTTGTGGAATTTTTTTTCTGAATATTTTTTATTGGCAGTTCTACATGGATGTAGAACTTATGGTTTCGCAACTTTGAGTAACAAACTCTTTGGGGGAAAAGAGGGAAGTGTATTGAGCAACAGAAGGAAAGAAACATTATATACTATTTTTATTCTGTTACATGTGTCTGTAGATTGTTTGATTCTAATCAAGACCTTAGAAGAAATGATTCTGTGACTGGTTTAGAATTCTGGGGTAGAAACATCCGGGAACCGTGTTATTTAATAAATTCTGTCTTCTGGAAAGGGTTACAGCCTGGGAAAGAGTTGTTATTCCAAAAGTCAGCCTGTTACTTGGTGAAGCTGAAGTTTAAGAGTTCTAGGGAAAAATAAAATCAAATAATTCTAAAAAAAAAGTATGCCAGCTCTTTATATCACACATTTAATTAATATTGCAGAATTCCTTATGGGAAAGAATATCTAATCATTTTCTTTTTAAATGAGAGGGCAACTCAGTCTAGTTATATGTCCCTATGATCATTGAAATATGACAGAATATATGATTTTATTTTCAGCTAAATGCTTCTGCACAAATGGATTTTTAAAATCAACAACTGTATTACGTTTAATCAATTCTTTTATTTTAAAAATAATGAGGTTTATTATTAGTCTTCTCAGAGGAAACAAGTGAGTAGCTTTCAAGCAAATAAATGAATTATCTGTAAAATTGTCATTGACAAGGGATCTATATTTTACGCATGTAAATAATAAAGAAATAAAAATCGAAATTGAAAAGCCCTCATATAGGATTATTTTAAATGTCTGCTTGGTCATTGTCTACTCTGAGACCTTTATGATACAATCATAAACACTTAAGTTGTTTGGTATTAAATTCATATTTTCTCATTGGTTTGATGGGGTTAAACTAGCTCTATCTATTCTACTAAACAGTGAGAATTTTCTGGAATCAGATATAAGACACTCAAATCTTTCACTCAAAACCTAAAGTCTTCTATATTTTCTGAATGAAAGATGTATCTAAATGATGTTGGCATACATAACATTTGTTAAAGAAAATTATTTCCACGTCCAAATTTCTAAATCAAATCCATGTTTCTCACTCCAGGTTTTAGACATATTTCATACTGATTATCCTGACATTCATCTTTTCTTGACTTCCTGACACAGGTATGACTCTCAGCAATCTAGCTGATGAAGCTTGCTTAAAATTTCAATTACACATTGTCTCCTGCCCTATCAAGATTTATACTCTTTTAAGGCAAATTTCTCCTTTATAACTGATAAACTATGCATTCAGTATTCAAACAAGTTTGTCAGCCCCTGACTAAAGACGCAGATTAATGAACAAAAACAATTACTTTGACAACAGAAATCATAGAAGACAACTCTCTGAAGCACATCATTCTCAATGGCATAGGAGATTCCCAAAGACCACATTTAAAAAACAAAAAAAGAGTCAACAGAAATGAGCTAATGTTCTCTGTGTACTTGGAAATGTAAACAGAGAGAAAAGGACAAAATACTTTTTAGGATTCTGGAATTTGAGCTGGAATGTAATAGGATATAAATAGGAAATAAAGCCCTTGATTATTATGAAAAGAAACTGAAAGAAAAAATCCACAGCAGTCTTATAGTAGAATAAAATAAGGTTTTGTTCACATATAATGATGTGACATAAAGGTAACACATTCTATCCTGGACAGAGCTCTACCACACGACAAAGATAATAAAGAACTAATATTTATTGAGCTTACTTAAGACATGATTATAAGGGCTTTTGTTGCATTAATCTACTTGATAGTCACAATAGACCTATGAGATAAGAGCTAAAATTTCCCATTTTTACAGATGGAAAAACTGAGGCTGATAACATGTCCTAGGTCAACACATTATAAATGTCAGATCCAGGGTTTGAACTTAGCAATTTGAAGTCAGAGTGACACTCAATCATTTTGCTTCCATATTCCTCTTTAGTTAAGTGATAAAGACAAATGTGCAATCTGAAAATATCAGGAACGTATGTTAAAGCTATAATTGAAGGATGCAGAGTGGTCTATGGTGACTTATTCTGAGTGCGGAGCACTGTTAACACTTTGTTTCTTGATCTGTGTGCTGTTTACACAACTCTGTTCAATTCCTGGAAGTCATTAAGATGTGCGCTTATAAACTGTTAACTTACATGTATATGATATTTAAGTGTTTTATTTCAATAACTATTTCCATATAATCAAATTACATAGATGGAACATATGGTGGAAGATTTTCCCCAAGTGTGGCGAAACATAAAAGATTTAAAAGGATATTGAATATTTTAGCACTACTGTCAATAGGAGACAGTCAGTTAACTGTACCAGATATAACTATCTATATATAGAGAGATATAGATTGTATAAATATATATCTACATATATATAGATAGATATAGATAGACTGGTATATTCCCAGTCCCTCAGCCCTTTATTTATACTATATGATTTAAGAACAGGTATATTAGCATTATGATTATAGATTATAAAGAAAAATGAACCCCATATTCTAGCATTGTTATTGATGCTAAAACTTTTTGAAATTATGGAACTGTATTTTTTTAATGCTTCATTTAAAAATTCACATTCATCTAATTGGTTGTGAGAGAAGAAAACACAATTTTAGCCTTAAGTGTTCAAAGCAAATAGCACACTGTCCCTTCAAGTGCTGGTGCTAAAATTAAAGAAATTTTCAGTCTCATCTTCATGGCAATGTGTCTCATTTAAAAAGTCATTTTTTCTCTAATAACATTTGCATACTTTATTTTTAGAATAAAACTTCAGATTTCTTCCTCTTGGAAAAATGCAATTTAATTTGTAATTTTAAAATTTGGTCCTTGAGTATTAATGTTAAGCATGATAAAATAGTTGCTACATATATGTGTGTGTGTATATTATATATATGTAGAGAGAGAGACAGGAGTTTGTTTTCTATCTACAAAAACTTACTTCTATATAATTTGCTACATAGAAGTAAGTTTGTAGATAAAAAACAAATAAATAAGACATAAAAGAGCTTCCTAGACCAAGCATAATTTCCAAATAGTTTACACGTATTTAGTGTTTCTTACTTTAATACTATTTTAAAAATCACTAGGATTTTGTTTTCCAGGGATCTTCACTCTCACCAACAGTTCTACGATAGTTCTTGGGAATTAAACTGTGTGAATTTGAGAAGCCCCATTCTGTTGACTGGGAATTAAAAGATACAACAATATACAGGTTACAGAAAGATATTGCACCATGGTCTTATAAACTCTGATATTTTTTCTCTTCCTGCTCCCTATAAGCTGTGCTAGCCGAAAGAATAGTATAGAACATTTTCTTGATAGGATTTCTGTCTAGAAATGTGAAATAAATAGATGATATATTAATATTCCATTATTATTATTATTACCTTTTAGTTTAAAAAATAGTAATTAGGATTACAGTCAGAGGTGAAGAAATTCTTCCAAGGATAGGGGAAACATGTGGATAACCAGGGCTGTGGTAGGTAGAATATAGCCCCCAAAGATGTTCATATCCTGCCCCATGAAACTTATGAGTATGCTACACTACATGGCAAAGGGAAATTAAGCTTTTGGATGAAACTAAAGTTGTCAATCACCAGAAAAAGTGATTATTCTGGATTATCTAGGCAGATCCCATCACAAGCATCCTTATCCTATTAAGGTTATTTTATCTACAAAAACTTATCCTATTAAGGATGCTTGTGATGGGAGCTGCCTTGATAATCCAGAATAATCACTTTTTCTGGTGATTGACAACTTTAGTTTCATCCAAAAACTTAATTTCCCTTTGCCATGTGGTGTAACATCCAATCACAAGCATTCTTAAAAGTGCAAATAGGAGCCAGGCACGGTGGCTCAGGCCTGTAATCCCAGCACCATGGGAGGCTGAGGCAGGTGGATCACCTGAGGTCGGGAGTTCGAGACCAGCCTGACAAACATAGTGAAACCCCGTCTCTACTAAAAAATGCAAAAAATTCGCTGGGCATGGTGGAGGGTGCCTGTAACCCCAGCTACTTGGGAGGCTGAGGCAGGAGAATCACTTGAACCCAGGAGGTGAAGGTTGCAGTGAGACGAGATCGTGCCATTTCACTCCAGCCTGGGTGACAGAGCAAGACTCGGTCTCAAAAAAAAAAAAAAAAGTGCAAATAGGAGGTTGAAGAAGATCAAAGAAAGAGTTTTGAGAACAAAAGACAAAAGGAATGTTAGAGTGATGTGACGTCAGAAGGTCTAGCCTAGCAGTTGTTGGCTTTGAAGATGGAGAAAGAGGGCCAAGAGGCAAGGGAAATGGGTGGCCTGCTGAAGCTAGAAAAGTCAAGGAAAGGGATTCTTCTCTAGAGCATTCAAAAGGGAACGTGGACCTGCTAACACCTTGATTTTAGCCGGGTGAGATATGTGCTGGATTGCTAACAGAACTATGATAAAATAATAACGTGGTTTTGTTTTAAGCGCCTTAATTTGTAGCAATTTGTTACATCAGCAATAGAAAACTAATACAACCACTATGAGCTATATTTTCCAAGAAGCAAAACAGATACGCTGTTACAGTTAACTCCTCAAACTGCATGGGCATAGACTTGGCACCAGAACAAATGTTCAGCAATTTTGTACAAAGCTGGGTAAGGAATCTCAAACTTTTCCAATTTATAAAATATAAAACATGCATCCACCAGCACATTGGTGTTGGAAAGCAAAAGAATACACTTCGCTGTGCACTGTGGGGGAACTGGCAGAACGAAGATTGGTTCCAACCAGAGCTCCTAATGGTGTCACTGAGGCCTGAAAAGCACCTGCTTACACATCATCTGCTTTAGTACCTCTGTCTCTGGTTATTGGGCAACGATTCAAATAGTACATTTTCTGCCAACCCAAAGCAGTTCTATTCCCATTCCCTGCAGATCGAGCTCTCGGAGCAGAAGGTCGTTGTGCACTAGCAATAACTTTGTAGTATTTTAATAAGGGATCCAAGAAAAAAGATTGAGTTATGAAGTACGGCTTGAGATGCAATTAATTCTTGCTCTTGCAAAGGTAAATGGGGACTCAAGTAAAGGAGAAATTTAAATTCCCCTTTTGCTGTTACCTATAATTGTGTTCTCTCAGGACACAAATCAACAGAGGAGAAGAGTTGATCCGAGTCAAATATGTTGGAAAACTGCTTCAGTTCAGTGCTGCCAAAGTTGGCATCAGATTGAGCTGTCTCTGGTACTCAATTGCCAACAGCAGAAATGTAAGCCACAGAAAGAGGAACTTCACAGGGAGATCCTGAACTCTGTAAAAATTGTTCATTCATGAGTTGGCCAGAAGTAGATGAAAGAGACACAGTATACAGAATGAAAGTCTAAGGTGGGAGTAAATATTGTAAAACTATTATTTTAATGAAGAAATTTATATATTTGTTCCCAAGGTGTGTGTGTGTGTGTGTGTGTGTGTGTGTGTATGAAAAAGATTAGGCTTATTCACATGCAATGTAGGAATCATTTCAAACAAGAAGTATTAATTTTGCTCCTAGAAGCCAGAGCATGACCTAGTCATTGAATTGATTGGATCCTTACAAAATAGATCAGATTGTGTAGTCTGCCGTAGCTATTTTTTCTCTGCTCTTTTGCAATCAAACTAGTCATGCAGGGTAGTCTGACTCTTTTTGATAAAATGTCTGAGTAGAGTCTCTGTGAATCTGAATTTTTCCCAGTTCAAAACACCAGGGAAGAAAAAGTGACATTTATGTATTTTATAACTTATTTTCACCGTCTGTGATTATTTCAGATTGAATGGAGTTATGGAAATATGGGACCTTCTGACATCTCCTGACTGATGAACTATAGCTCTGATTTTTATGATGATTGATTTTATTTTTCAATTGTTTTGATTTCTGAAAATTTAAACACCCACTTAGCATGAGATTGATAATGGTTATTTGTCATGTAGAAAATCTGACTTAGATTTATGGAATTGCTTGACATATTTCAGAACTACTTGTACATGTGAATTTCTATTATTTTGTTCATATATGAATTTGAAATGAAACGGGAATATCTGCTATTATATTAGTGTGAGAAGGACAAGTTCTTATTATTGGCACTACCATTTCTTATGACAGAAAAATACTGTAGTTTACTACATTATTCCTAGAAGAATGGATATATATATATATATATGTAACATATGTATATATGATATATATATAAAATATGCCATTCTAGCAATATCACATTAGTGCAGGAATTACTGCTTTGAAGGGATATTTTCATATACTCAAATAAGTTTTCAACCAGTCACCATATGTAATAAAAAGAAAGAACAGTTCATTCTTGGCCCCAGTTGGCCAACAGGCATTTATTATCAGTTACACTTACACATGTCAGTGTGAGTTCATCAAATCTGAAAGATTTTTCACCTCCACTTGATATAATCGTAGAAATTTTGAGTTGGATATGACCTAAGACATAAACTTGCCTAACCACTCACCTAAAGTAGAAATTATCAATGTCAATATCTCTGATAAGTGGTCATCAATCATATATTTCAAATACTAGAAGTGACTAGAAACTCAGCGCTGCTTGAGTCAAGTCATTTCTCTGTTGAACAGATCAATTTTCTAAGATATTCTCTGTTATGGTAAAGAATCTTCATCTCTATAATATCTTCATATTGGTTCTGTATCTAGCCTCTGTAGCTCTAAGACTATCATAGCTGCTACTATCTTTCTGTCTTCTTTATCTCAACATTCTGTTTACCTTTAATCCTATCTTTGCACCTTGAACATATTCTCCAGCAATCTTCAAGTAGATTGCTCACCATGTTTTGGATGCATGCTGATTGTTCAAAACATTCTTAAAACTTCACCTGAGAGCTTAATTGGGTTTTTCCAATGTAGACTTTAGGGCAAGTTATTTGCTTTCAGTCTTTTTGAACAAAATTATTTCATTGAAAACCATGATTATTAATTATTATATAAATAGTCTTGCTTGATTAGACCTCAAAACAGACTTTAGTTTATTTCATTTTATTCTTTCTAAAATATTATTCAACCAGAATTTCCCCTTCCCACTCCCCAACCCCTAACACACACATATTATTTTCAATTTCTTTTAAATACAAATGCAACACTTCACATTTTCCCTGTTGATTATTGCTGGAACATATTATTGTACTTTTTAAATGTCTTACGCAATGCAGTGGTAAGCACAGTACAGTGTGAACCTAATCTTTTAAAGCTTGGCTTCTAGAGGTTCATTCAAGTCATCCATTTAAAGAAATAATACATTTTGGCAAGAATGAGGTGAAAGACAGGTCTTTATGACATATTATGAAAAGCCTCCTTCTCTTAATTATCATTCTTACTATAACATATCTCTGAAATGATATGAAATTCCTTCTGATATTTGAGATAAAAATTTCCTGAAACAACACAAGATATCATTAAAATGTGTAGGTATTTCCTCATTATGTATGTTCTTACTAAAACTTCAATTACATTAATATACATTCGTTTCACCCACTTTAGTTTGAAGGGCATTTTATACCCTGTTAAACATCAGCATTATGCTAGCTACTCTTACCATTTAGGGACAATCTGCTGCATTACCTCATAGCATTTTGGATAAGCATAAGACTCGTTCTCAACTCTAGGTTTCCTGCAACCATTATTTTTGGTTGGCAAAATTATTTTTTATTCATCCTTTGTGATGGATACTTTTTAATATTTTATGTGTAGTGTTTTCAAGTATTATTTTTTGGAGACATACTGTTTTTCACTCTAAAGGTCTCTTCCGAGTAAAAACTTATACATCTTTAGAAATAGGAAAGTTAAAATAAGTGAATAAATGACTCTCTTAAGCAATGCAATTTTTTAGATTCATTCTTTTTCTTGGGATATAATTATCTCACAATGTATCATAAAAGATTTTCCTTTTTGATGACATTGAGAAGTATATTTCTAACTTTTCAGGTACAAATATTGGTCTTCAAATTATCTCTTTCAACCATTGTCATCTAATTCTAAGTTGTCTACTCCTTGTAAGACTCCTAATTCCTTCTTTTCTGTGGGCTTGAAGTAAATCCACAGTAGCAGCTTCCATTGTTTCTTATGGCTTCCACAAAATAAAATTTCAATAAATAAGAATTCATCAGATATCCCATTTGAAGACTTGTTTTCCTGCAAATGCTTCCATAATAACCCACTAGTTATTCCATAATTGCCAACTCTGCAGCCTATTTCAGAAGTTCATAAACACTACTTACCATTTCATTTAATGAGTTAATATCTACATAGTTTATATTGATGTTACTTACCATGTTTTGTTAATTTGCAAACACTCTCCTGGGTTTATACACTAAGTTTTCTGGATATATATTTAGTTGTAACTATTTCTCTTGCCCAATCATTCTATTAAGTCTGTTTGTGATTAATAATACACACACTTTCTTGGAAATAATATGATCAAGAGACCAATTTTACTATGTAGGAGGAACAATAATATCCACTAATAGTCTAAATGAATAGGCAGGAGGACAAGGCACAAGAGACAGATCAATAGCTTCACAGTGGGTTTAGCATTTTCAAGTGATGGAGAGTCTTCTTGTTCCAGATACATTTTTCTTTCAGGATCATATCTTCTCTTTCTTAAAAGTAAAATTAGACTGAAAAAAAGATAGTACACACAATATCCGACCATGGCTAAACTTTGGAAAATACTGAGATGCAAATATTACCACCTCCTTTCATGAGTCCTCAAGTATACCTAGGTACACATACAAACAAGAAAGCAAGGCAATGTAACTGTAGTAGAATCTGTGTGTTATAATCACAGTGTTATTAGAGTTCTGAGGAAGGAATATCATATTTGGGTGTTACAAGCAAGGGCTGTTTTTGTGCAGATGTTATGGGCCAAAAAATTGTATCCCCCCCAAAAAATTAACACACTGAAGCCCTTACCACCTTGGAGATAGGGCCTTTAAGAAGGCAATCACAGTTAAATAAAATTATAGCGTGGGGCCCTAATCTCATAGGGCTTGGGTTCTTATAGGGGGAGAAAAAAACCTTCCTTATAATGATAATACTGTGACAAGATTTTTCTTTTCCTTAATTATATTGTACATATAATCATGAATGTAATGGAATAATATATTTGTTAATGAAAAATCTATAGATGATGAGTAAGGAATTTTCCAGTGGCTGTACCTGTTACTGTTAAAAATGCAATGTGGCAATATGCATGGCAACAACTCAAAGATTTTTTGAGCCCATGGAGATCTTCCATCACCAGATATTACAGGAGATAGAACTGATGTGCAGCACAGACCCCCTCCCTGCATCTCCTGCTACTGCTGACTCAACATACTGCATGTGAACATGACACGCTTTGTGACAGCACACCTGCCTACCACACCAGCCAAATGGAGCCCTAGTCTTCATTCAAATGAAGTTAATCATTAAACACGTTTATTTAGAAACCATTTATGTTTTCCATATTTATAATGTAGCATACATGTAAAACTCATGTGTTCACTATAATATATGCAAGTCAGAACTGAACTGGTAATAAAATGGCATGGAAGAACTCAAATGACTCAGAAGTCATACTCAAAATGATATATCAGTTCTTTGAACATGTGAATTATTGTATTTATCTTTGACATCCACTTTTAATTTTAAGTCATCGTATTTTATTTCAATCTCATTGCATCACTTGCCTTTTACCATTTTGGAATACAGTATAAAAATTCCTGGCTATTTCAATATTATCTATACTTCAGGCCAAGAGTTTTCATAATATAGTACATTTCTCTTCCTTTCAAACAGCCAAACCTATAAAATAGGCCTTATTCGTGTTCAACAATACCAGGGTTATTGCAGTTTTATATTTTAAGTTTTTGAAAAAAACTAAGAAATACTGAGCCTAGATATAAAGGTCATGTAGCACCGTGTACACAGATACTCAATAACTTTGTGTTTCTTGAGTTACAAAGTTAGAAAGGCAAAGGGAGACAGGAATTGTGGCTGAACTCACAAAAACATGAGCAGTAGGATAGACAAACGTGCAGCTTTTCCTCCTTTCCTCTTCTACCTATGAATAAACTTAGTGAGACAGAAAAATAACCATGCACTTCATCATGCTAATCAATACGAATTTTTGTTGAAAGTTTATTATGTGCAGAACATTGTTCCAGATCCTTGGGGATGTAAAGAGCTACAAAACACAGATCCTGCTTTTAAGTATCTTTAATTTAGATGAAGAGTTAAAACTTATATGATATATAAAACATATTTTTTGGATTCAGAAAAGAATGAGGAAGAATATTTAACTTACTATAAAAATGGATTGATTAGAAGTTAAACTTTCTGAGGAGTTCACATGATGTTTTCACTTTGCTTTGTCCTGTTTCCCACTCTTCTTTAGGAAAATATTTCAAGCTTAGTCACGCTCAGAGTGTGCTATAAGACTGTAATGTAGGGTAGAGGAATTCCCCTAAATACTCACACTCAAGTATAGCATGATATTTTAAAATAAACTTACACCAACTCATTCCCTCTGATCAGCAGGAGTATTTTAGTGGAGATAAATAAATTATACACAATTTTATATAATTACATTAAGCCAGTTGTGTTTCTATGAACATACAGCATGAACTAAGATTGTCTATCTCCATATAAATATAGTAGAATAAATTCAAATGAGCCATAAGCCAAACTAAAATTCAAGTTACATCTTGATAAATAGTTATAAAATGTTTTAAAGAGGGCTTAATGAAAATATGAAATCTAAAAATGAACTAAAATATTGGAAAATATTTAGTTATTCCTAGTATGAAGAATTTATAACCATGAAGACAGTGTAAAAACTCACAAAGGAGACTATTAAAAGTATTGTTTATATAAGAATTGGAAAATATAGTATCAAAAGCTAACTTGGAAAGTATATGTGTTCTTCACATATCAAATATTTACAATTGGTAAAGGAAGTGAATATGTTTTAGTATTAAGTGAAAGGATGAGGACACTCATCCTTACTATAGATAGTAAGATCTAATTTTTATGCTCATTTTTCTTTCTCTAGTTATCTAATTACTTATATCCATCATTTAGCTATCTATCCATCCATATATCTACATGTAAGATATGGTTTTATAGTAAATCCTACAGAGTTAGAACTTTGTGTAGTTCTTAGTTTTTCTTTATTTTTTTCTGTGTTTTCTAAACTTTCTGCAAACTCTAGATATTGGTATTTTTATAATGATCAGAAAAGGAGTGTCAGGTTAGGTGATAAATTTCTACAGCATTTCTAGAAAGTTATTGGTGCTGAAATATTTTAAAACACTTAAAATCATTCAGTGTTCTGTGAGCTCTTTATTTACTTTCATAAATCTGCCCTCAGGAACAAGTCAGAGACAAAATGAAAAGTTATTTGCACAAGTAAATTAATATCAGCAGTGCTTATAAACCTTTGGAAAAAATCTAATTGTAAATGATTGGAACATGTTTAAATTTTGTTTGGACCAATCATGAGATGGAATAACCAGGTAAATCATATTGAGACTTAATATTTAATGACTTGGGTGCATGTTCATAATATAATACCAAGAATAAATGAATATGAACACTATATGCAATATAAATATGAACACTCCAGTATAGATCAATAGTCGCTCATTTGCAGACACACATTTCGGTTCACATAGGTTTTATATGATCATGGGACCATATCACAGGAAAATATATTAGTATAGGAGTGCTCCAGTAGTATTTTGATTTTTCTTTGTTCTATTTCATATTCGTAAAATTTTACAGTGAAATTTTATTGTTGTTATACCCAAATAAAAAGATAAATGTGAAAGAAATTTGGGCTGGGTATCAATCTCTGTATTAGGTTTTACAGTAATACGTTTAAGAAAAATGGTAGGGTATTTTCTTATTGAGCCTAACAGTTAATTATATAAGAAAGACAGAAGAAAACTGAAAATAAAAAAATGTAGTTAGCTCCCTGTGAGTGTGTGAATTTCTTAACGACCAGAATACACACACTAAACAGTCTTCTGTGGTTGAAAGATAGATTCATAATTTAGGAATGAGGACATTGGAAGCTACTCAGAAGTCATTTGACTCCCAGCAGGGCTGAATGAGCACTGGTATTGTATTGTCTTGTGGCTGAAAGACTAGCCTGAAGGAAGTTACCCTGAGTCATTTCCACGTGCTGGGTTTATGCTGGGGCCTACTGGAGAGTTTTTCTGTAAGTACCGTCATGAGTCTTGATTGCCAGCAGACTCCCTGGGCTCATGCAAGTTCCTAGATGCCAGATTCACAGATTAGACACACAGGATACATATCGACTTTTGATGAGCATCTCACTAACTATGCTATTTCAACCTTATGTAACTACCAAGGGGTTTGGGAGAAAAAGAAAAATAAGTCCTTCTGTTTCCCTAAACTCCTGAAACAACTTAGGCTGCTGTATTCTTAAATAATTTCCAAGGTTTTATAGCATAATTTTGAAATTGAAGAAAAGTCAATGGACAGGAAAAGACAGAAAGCAGGGATGACTGCATTTCCCACTTGTTTCAAGTAACAAAACAGATGCAATCTGGCTATAACAGCATTGTATGTTTGAGTAAGAAATGACTATGTATTTGAAATAGTCTTTTACTTAAATCCTAAAAAAAGAGACAAAATCCAGTTTTTAAAATTTCCTAGCTTTATGACATTTTTAAGTTATTTAACCCCTCAATTTCTGTTTCCTTTTCTGTGAAATAAGTCTAATAAAATCTAATTTATAGTTTGGGGCAGGCTTTAAGTAAGACCATTATTTTAGAAGTGCAACACAAAGCATCAAATAAATATAACATGATTAGTTGTTCACCGCTTTTTTTTTTTCTTTTTACTTAAGACCTGTGGTCAGTGGAGAGTATGGAACTTAGTGTCAACAGTACATGTGTTCTGTCCCTAGATCAGCTACTTATCAACTGGAAATTTTTAAGCCTGGGCTTAAATTTTGTTTTCTATGAGATGGAATAATGTTATGTATATAAACCACAGAATGCTTAAAGATAATGAAAAGAATATGGGGGGTGTATTGTATTTTATCATTTAATTTGCATACAATCATCACTGCCGTCTCTAAAAATTATGTGTTATCAAAAATGATTCATAAATTTCACAAGGTCCCACAAGTGGTGAGAGGTAAAAGGCAGTATTCAACTCTAAGTTTTTCCTGACTTAAAAGTCTCTTCCCATTCTTTCATACTAACACCTAATGGTTGAGGTACCTAGAAGCTCCCCACCACCCCTTAGATTGTGGTTCTAGATAGCTTCACTGCTTTGGGTCAGGGTCTTTATCAGTAAAAGAATAAGCTGTTTTAAAGCAGTTCTTTATAATCTGGATTAGTTTGAGGCTTATAGGTTCCTCAACTCTTCTCAGGAGGAACTTTGAGGGAAATTGAGGCAAACTGGAAGGTTCTAACTTTTTTGTTACTTCAAAAAGAACAGCTTTTCTCTTATTTATTTTCTTATTTATATGCATAAGATTTCATTTGTACAGAAGAATCCATCATTAAAAAACAAGCTTGAGAACTACTAGACTGGATGTTCTCAAAAGACCACTTCATCTCAAATAAATATATTAAAGAGTCATGAATTAGTCAGAAGGTCAGAAAAAAAAACAACAGATCAGTAAGCAAGTGAATTTTGAAACCATGGAAACGTTTACCTGACACATGTGCTCAACAGGAGTGGATGGAAGACTCAAATTTTGTGACAATTGTTTATACTGCTATGTAAGTGCTTAGATTGAAAACGCCAAAATGCAGAAGCTTAATTAGCTATGTGAGTAGGCCTAAGAGAGTAGTAGGCAGCTTATTAAGTAAGTGTATTAGTAAATATGTTAACAGCAAGGAGGAAGGTTGGAATCAACAAATTAAAAAGCAGATGTCCCAGGAGCACCTACAAACCAAGAGAAGTAGGAAGAAGCATTAAGAAGGGTAATCAAACACTCAACAAAATCACTGATAAAACCAATCTTCATGCTTCATGTACAGATGACTGATATAGCCAGAAGGAGCAGGAATGCATCTCTAGGGACCTTGAGGTTTAGAGCTAGAATTCTGAAGGCTGCAAGCAAATGTTTTTATCACATCTTCTGGTTTATTCACCCATTCATTCAGTAATTCACTCTACATATATTTATTAAAGATGGCATAGGAAATAAATAACAGATAAAAGAGATGGTATTAAGTAGTCAAATTGACTGGGACTATTATTTATAATGTCAAAATAATCAGTTCTCAGTAAATGACAGAATTCATCTAAAATACATGAAAGATAATGTTGGGAAAGATCCATTAATGTGGTAAAAAAAATTTTTAAAAGACATGAGAGTGTGTGTGTGTGTGTGTGTGTGTGTGTGTGTGTGTGTGTAAGAGAGAGAGAGAGAGAGAGAATGAGAGTGAGAGAGGCTGAGGGACGATGCTTAGTAAATCAATAAAACCAGATGCCCTGAAGGAGAACCTGTGTTATTCTCGGATGCTGTCCATCTTCATTACAGCCACCATAGGCACATTCTCTACCCTCGATTGCTAGAATTGCCCTTCTAACAGGTCTGTATGATTCCACTCAACCCCTGAATGCTCATTTTTTCGCATAGCAAGCAGAATGCTCTTTAAAAAGAAAACACACAAAAAAAATTCACTGATAGTAATTAATGCCACTAAATTGTACACTTATAAATAGTTAAAATGGCAGGGCACAGTGGTTCACACCTGTAATCCCACCACTTTGGGAGGCCGAGGCAGGCAGATCACTTGAGGTCAGGAGTTCAAGAACTGCCTGGCCAACATGGTGAAAACTCGTCTCTTCTAAATATACAAAAATTAGCTGGGTGTGGTGGCTCATGCCTGTAATCTCAGCTACTCGAGAGGCTGAGGCAGGAGAATTGCTTGAACTTGGGAGTCAGAGGTTTCAGTGAGCCGAGATCGTGCACTCCAGCCTCCCAGACTGGGCGACAGAGCAAGACTCCATCTCTAAATAAATAAATGGTTAAAATGTCCCAAATGCCTATCAACAAATTACAGATTAAAAAATGTATGTACAAACACTTAAATATTATTCAGGCTCAAAAGGAAGAAATTCTGACACATAGTAACACAGATGAAACTTGAGGACATTATGTGAAATAAGTCAGTCACAAAAAGACAAATACCGTGTGATTCCACTTACATGAGGTTTCTGGAGCAGTCAAATTCATATAGACAGAACATAGAATGTGGTTAGCAGGGGCTGGTGGGAGGAGAAAAGAGAGAGTTGTTTACTGGGTAGAAATGAGTATGGAGTTTCCGTTGTGCAAGATGGAAAAAGTTCTGGAGATGGATGGTGGTGATGATTGCACAACAATGTGAATGTACTTAACACTATTCAACTTTCACTAAAAAGTGGTTAAAATGGTACATTTTATATTACTCTATTTTACCATAATTTTAATAAAAATGTTAATGATTCAAACAAAGCAAAACGGATTATATACTGTAAGCCTCCAATTATATACTAGCCACTACTGTGTTACAAACCTCCTCCTTGCACAAGTCCTGCTCTCCCACCAACATAATCTCATGCCACTTTCCTCCCAAAACAACAAGACTGGCCTATGGGCTTTTGTCCATTACTCAGATCTCTCAAGTCAATCCGGCCTTAAGGAGTTTGTACCAGCTATTCCAGCTGAGACAAATATTCCTTCCCACAATCTTTCTATGGGTAGCACATTCTTATCCTTTACTAAGTTTACATATAATTCTTCACTAACCACACAATATGAACTAGCTACTCAGACATTTCCTATTCATTACTCTGTTAACGTTCTGCTATATATGTAAGTTTAGAACATTTGTATTTCTTATTCATTCATGGTATTTTCCATGACTAGAAGTTACCCGGTACATAGTAGGTATTCTCTCTATATTTATTGTATGAAATGTGTAAATATGTGTGTATATATATATATTACAAAAGCCAATTGTCAAGATTATTTACAGTGCAAATCAATACAGAAACAATACCTATGGATTAGGATTACTATTATAGGTGCTTGGAATATGTGAAATAAGGAATGCTTATCTAAAATTATCATCTAAATGAACATAATTTGTTCTCACAATTGTCTTCAAGCCTTGGTGAGATAGGGCTTTTTTCTTAGAACCATTAATGAAAGGATATTTCACACTAGAAAGAGAACTAATACAGAGGGAAGAAAGAGGAATAAAATGTAACACATACATTATGCACTTTTTTATTTAATCATCAAAACAACTCTAGAGTATTTTAAAACATTTTATACCTGCTTGTCACTGACTGGAACTGAGACTCCAAGAAAATAAGGGGCAAGCCTAATGGCATTAGAGCTCATGATGGAGATGAGCATCTAATTCAAAATGCCCTTCAAACAAACCAGATTGGAAACATCTTTGAAAATTTATGTAAAAAGCAACAAGCTCTTTTTAAAACCAGGATCTTATATAAAAGCCCAATATGTAAAAGAGGAAGAAAGTGAAGCTTTTTTTATTCTGTGGCTTTCATGGTCAGCTGAATTTCACCTTCTAAACAACCATGTTTCCTTTGTATTTTTCTATATATTTATGCAGCTTTAGGCAAGTCTTAAAGGCTTACAGATCAGTCTGCCTCCTTAAAATCACTCTGCCTATGTTGGCTCTGTGTGTTTCTTTGTTAATTTCATTGCTTCTCCCAAATTTATCTAAAGGAAGAACACAGAGACAAGAGTATTGTTAAGAAGAGGAGATTTGTTTTAAAGCTATATTTGCTGTTTTACTTGGATTACACGTTCATTTAAAATATATTTAAGTGGGCTAACGGAGGTGGTACTACATAATTATTGATTTTTAGTTAATTTCCAGTAGACATTAAAAGTTCAAAGTTATTATAAGCTCCAAATACTTATCAGTTAGAAACATACATACATACATACATACATACAGGTATGACAACATACATTCATTGTTGTTCATTCTCTTTTTCCCGACTTATGTTCCCTAGTCATTCCCATAATAGTCATTGTTTTGGAAATTCCTGGTTACTGGCTCAAATACAATGTTGAAGAATAACGAACGTTCACCTCCTGTAACAACCAACAGAAATACTGGCGGCAAAGTAGCACCAATGTGATGCGCAAATGTGATGCATAGAATTACAGTATAGTTGTCCCCTTTTTTGCAGTGACTGGGGAAATGAAGACGTGACACCCCAGAAGTGAGCTGCAAGGTTGCACTGGTGGTGAAATGCCAGCTCATGTGGGGGCCAGGTACCAGGCTGAGTTGACTGTTCCTGTTGCTATTATGGCCCTAAGTTGCTATCTTTTCACAGCCATCCTCCTCCCTGTTCACAGGCCACCCAGGTCTCATGACTCCTGGCATTTGCTAGCTGTGGAGCATCATTTTAGGGCTGGCACAGGTATCTACCATGTCACAGGCAGAAATCTTAATTATGTTCATTTTCTTTGCCTTACCCAGGCTTTATGATTTTCGCCCTCAAACCTTTCAAATCCTCCCAAACGGTCTAATTGCAACCTTTTCCCAAAGGGCTACCTGTCCAAATTTCTAATCACAGCACAAACATCCAGACAACCCATAAGTTTCTTTTCAAGTCATAAACAGAACTTACTTGAACTGTGATCCAGGGACATTTCTGACTTCTCTATTACTGGAATATTGGAAAAAAACATATTTTCTAAAAAGGGATCACACTACCCTCTTTCTCTTATCAATTTTATGTAGTACTTATAAATTAATTCTACTCTAAATCTCACCCCACCCCTAAATTCCTTCTGCAGGAGACGGACAGGGACACCATCTTTCATACAGAGCTTTGCAGTTCTGTTCCAAGGATGGGTCACCAGTGTGTTCATCCTGCACCCAGAATAGTGTTTCATTAAGTCAGGGCTATTTTCTCCCTGCACTCCAGAAAGCATGGAAGTGAGATCCATGCCTGGCAGTTTTTTTTTTTTTTCTGCTCTGCTGTTGATAGGACTATAAATTTGTGCAGTTAATCCTTACACTTGGACATTTTTACAGTCCTTACAATTATAAATTATAAGCAGTGATCACCCTTGTATTCTTTATTTTTTCTTTCATTATATTATACTATATTATGTACTTGCAATGTGTTTAATATCTTATACCAGTGGTATATTTTATTATACTATACTATTTTACGTCTACTTTTTTGTCCATTTTCTATCTCATGCATTGTATTAGAAGGTCATTGAGAATGAGAACTGTTTTTACATTGAACATTATGCATTGATATATCTCCAACACCTAGAAGTACTCCTAGCTCACAGTATTTCCTCAGAGATTTAAAACATTTAATGAGTTTTCATGAATTGGAACAATGTATACTGATATTTGTGCAACAGTAGCTGACTAGATAGAAACTTGTTCTTAAGTTTGGCTGCATACAGAGCCTATTCTATGTACGTCATTTTTCTCACTCAGTACAGAGCAGGGATCATTTGGCCACTGAAATTCCAAACAAATATCAAGAACTCAAGACTGTTGTAATAGCTGGTAGTGATATAGGCATGCCAAAAGTAATATTTGCTTACAGCACTGACTCTGCTTCTCAGAAAAGAGGATATACTCTTCAGTTTTCCAATTGTTCTGTTTAGTAGGTTCTTTTTTATGTGTCCTTAAGATTTGGCTAATGCACAATCATCCAGAAGAAAACCATGCCTGGCTAAAGCTTGGAAAGATGTAATAAGGTATTTTATAGAGAGGGGAGATATTAGCTGCTATTTATTAAATAGTTCTCCTGTGCAGCATTAGGGAATTTCAGCTATGTGCTAAATACATTTCCTACTACTGATACAGGGTGAGAGGAGTTAAGTGCCATACCCAAAATAGAACGACTAAGACAAGGTGAGCTCTCAATAGATAAAACAATTAAAAACTACACTTCAAATTCATTTTTAAATACATTTAAATGTTATCTCTTTTTATTAATTGTAGGCACTTCATTTAATATATGATATATAAATAAATTTTGTAAACTGTGTAATATCAAATGTTGAATACTATGTATTACCCCACAGTTAATTTTTTTTCCAACCAAGAGTTCCTTGGCTAATTCTTCAATAGTTTAGTGTTTAAATATTCTTTAATAGAGTGGATGAAATCCTACGTAATCTTAATCAAATTATGTACTTGCAGTATGTTTAATATCTTACACCAGTGGTATATTTTATTATACTATACTATTTTACATCTACTTTTTTGTCCATTTTCTATCTCATGTATTGTATTGGAAGGTCATTGAGAATGAGAACTGTTTTCACATTGAACATTATGCATTGATTTATCTCCAACACCTTAAAGTACTCCTAGCTCATAGTATTTCCTCAGAGATTTAAAACATTTAATGAGTTTTCATGAATCGGAACAATGTATACCGATGTTTGTGCAACAGTAGCTGACTAGATAGAAACTTGTTCTTAAGTTTGGCTGCATACAGAGCCTATTCTAGTGTCTAGAAAGGTATCAGACTGCGTAAGTAGAGGGTGATAGTTGAAAAATTACACAAGCCAATCATACTTTCATCTAAAGAAGTAGTTAACCCCACATTTGGAAAATACCATGCTGTTACTAGGTAATGAATAACTATTATTAAATCATCGAGTATGCAAAGATTATAATCAACAATATAAAAAGCATTCAGAAAGGCAATTGGCCAGAAAGGATTTCATTTTAATATTGAGTATTGCCTCACTGTTTTTTAGTAGAGTCCCCTTTCCAAACTATTGCAGGATGCAAACTAAAGTGTCCATTAAAAAAAATTATATGTCTTATTTTTCTTGTTGAAATCTAAGACTGTTGTAATTGGGCATAATAACTATTCCACAATTTTAACAAGAGAATACTGGAAGGAAGTACAAGTACTAAGAGTAAAATTGTATAAAAAGAGGCTTATTCTCAGAATATACTAAACTGTCTCAAGGAACCTTTCAGCCTGTGATGCACTATTTATTTCTAGTCAGGATTATTGAACCATTTAGTCAATGCATCTAGCATGTAGGCAAACAAATACAGATCAGTGTTTCCCAAATGTCGTTGACCATGAAACAGTTTTAATATACTAGTAGTTTGAGACCGTACTAGAAGTTTGTCAGATGTAACACACACTAGAATTAAAAAGTTGGGACGGTACGGCTCTGTACACAAAATAACTGTTAAAATTATAAAAATATGGCTTACATGATGTAAGAAAAAGACAGAGAATTATATCTCATTTATTAAATACCATAGGTTATAATTTTATTATAAAATATAACAAATGTATATTGAAATTCCATAATAAGATAGATGATATTGGTCAGTGATCATTAAGTAGATCAAGGGTCAGAAATATTTTTCTGTAAAGAGCCAGATAGTAAATATAATAAGCTTTGTGAGCCATATAAGTATTGTAACTACTCAACTCTCTCGTTAGTGCAAAAATGGCCATAATCAATATGTAAACAAATTGGTGTACCTACGTTCCAATAAAATTGTGTTTCTAAAAACAGGCAACAGGCCATATTTTGCCTGGGACCATAGTTTGTCAACCCATGAAACTTGACTATTAACTAGATTTTAGCCAATGCAATGGTTAGTTAGTATATGTTAACCACACATCAATGCATAGGAAATAACCAGAGCATTTGTTCTACAAGGAATTAATGATGCATTCTTTGATATAGTGTGTGTGTATATGTATGTATTATATTGTATATATATACATATATACAATATTATACATACATATACAATATGCATTTATTATATATATTTATATATATACACACTATATGATATAGTGTGTGTGTTTACATATATAATATATAATACATATATAATGTATTATATATTATATATTTATATATAAACACACACATATATACACACACATATAATTTCTAAGTTTCAAGAATTTTGTAGGTAAATTTTTTAAGTATAAGTGATATTTTACTCATGATTTAAAAATTATATTTTAGCTAAGAAATATAGTAATAAGTAATTTATAGAAGTTTTCTTCTTTCCTTCCCCCTTTCTTTGCATTTCTTCTTTATTTTTTGATTTTTTTAAATATACCTTTTATTAAATTTTGCAGAATGTGATTTTTTTCCCAAAAATTGTTTAGGAAATTCTTTCTAATATGATTCAGGACAAAAATACCTTATTTATTATTTATTTATTTGTTTATTTTGAGACAAAATCTTGCTCTGTTGCCCAGGCTGGAGTGCAGTAGCACGATCTCAGCTCACTGCAACCTCTGCCTCCTGGGTTCAAGTGATTCTCCTGCCTCAGCCTCCCAAGCAGCTATGACTACAGGTGTGCACCACCACACCCAGCTAATTTTGTATTTTTAGCAGAGACGGGGTTTCACCATGTTGGCCAGAATGATCTAAATCTCTTGACCTCGTGTTCTACCCACCTCGGCCTCCCAAAGTGCTGGGATTACAGGCGTGAGCCACCGCGCCCAGCCCTTAAGTCATTTCTTAAGTCTTATTAGTCAATTTAGCATGCTAATTGAAATAACTCAGTCAACACACAGAAGTCAAATTCTTCATCAAAAGTAGGATATTTAAGAAATCAAAACATTCAGTTAGTAAAAAGAGCAATCTTTGACAATCATTAAATAACTGCTTTCCTTCATCATTGTCCATCCTACATGTTGAAGGTGTTCTGGAAAATTTGTTTTCACTCTGTTCTGCCATATATTGGAATGTTGTCTTGAACAATCCCAAACTAAGATTCAATATGTTTGAGATTTGTTGTTATCTGAAGTCCTTTCATCACATAGGATCTGTCAGTAATAGAAGAACAGCAAGGAAAATACCTCTTTAGGTGAGTCCCTGCATTTACTATTCAGTATTTAGTTTAAGTTGCTGAGAAATTGTCAGAAGGCAGGAAATCTTCAAAGACAGGAAGACAAAGAAAAAGGAAACAAAACAAAACAATGCCATAATAGTATTTTAGTCACCCAGGAAACCAGGCTTTGTTCATAATGAAATACCATAGCATTAGATTAGCCTTTTTTCCCCTATATGTCATGTCTTATTCAGCTTATAAAATAGTTAATCAATAAATTAAGAGTCACCTATTCAGATGTGATGCTTTGACAAAGCTGGGAGACAAGTAGAGAACATATAGGATACTTAACAGCAAACTAAGAAATATAACCTTCTCCAAGGTTTTAGTTCACAGTAAAGCTTGAAACCATCTAGAGCAAAATTATTCTTTGTTGGAAAGATAACAAAACCCTAAGGGCTTCTGAATCAAGAGGGTTTATTAATAACTTTAGTAAGCAAGTGAACAAAATAAATGATTGAGCTAGGTCCCAATTTGGGCCTAGATTTTATTTCAACATCTTATTTTCTTTTACATTTATCAGATTATTACTATATTGTATATATACATACATATACATTAAAAAATATCAATTTTTTAGAAAATAAAACTGGTGGGGTTTTGGACTTACTTCCCGGGAGGTCATTGTTATCATTATTATTATTATTATTATTATTATTATTATTACTACTTTTGTCCAGAATGTGTTCTTCCTCTTCTGAATCATGGATACTTTTAATTCCAATGGCCATTCAGGCTAGAACACTTCCAAGTCAGCTCCTTTTTGGTTTCTGTCTCTCCTACCCAACCAGTGATTTAGGAGGCTTTCTCAATGCTAGCACTTTATGTATCATTCAAAACCTTTTTTTCTTATTCATCCTAACTGCAGCTGAGCCAATCAGGCCCTCATTATTCCTGTTCTGAACGACAGCAATAAGCTCTTAATTCTGTCTTACACATAACTCTGGTTTACTCTCACTCCACTCCAAACCTTACACATAACCCCAAAGTCATGTTGTTACAATATAGATCTCAACAGGATAAGCCTTGTTTTAAGACTTTAATGGCCACTCAACTCCTTTAGGAAAAAGTCCAAGCTGTAGTAACTGTTACATACAAAATATATTATTTTATATTGCCATGGCTTTTGAAGGCTATTTTCTGGGTCTATACTGCCAGGTCTCAAATTGTCTCTCTTTTCTTCAATTTTTCAATATCTCTTCCAGAGAAATAGCTATCTCTTCCAGGGAAATAACAGCTTCATCATTAGTGAAGCTGGATTAAAATTACCTTTTGTGCTGAAATAAAGAAAGCAATCATGGGTAGAGTATGCATATGTATTTATGTGAACATACACACACATACATGCAAATATAACAGAATAATACAATGTCTTCTCAAGGAGGTTACTGTATTAGCTCATCAAGGAAAAGGATAATAGTTTATTTATGTCTCAGTACCCAAGACAGTTCACTGACTGCATTAATAAAGGACTTAGAGAATGGGTGTGCTTGGAGAAAATGCACCATCTAGCAGAAAACACTGCAAATTTATCTTCTGTCTTCACAGAAGATATCTTCACAGAAAAATCTCAGGGCCTGAAGAGTAACATAGTGGATGCCAACTTTGAGGTGAGGCAGTCCAAGATTCTATGTTTAGATCTATATAGTTTTGCTATCTTGATCAGGCTATTAGACTATCTATGTCTCATTTCCTCACCTGTAAAATGAAGATAATAGTACCTATATAGCATCGTTTCAGATATTTGTGAGTGCTCAATTAATGATAGCAAATATTATTGTTTTTAACTAAATTTTAAAAATGATTCATTTACAGTTGTTTAGGTATTTTATATAAACCCATTTACTGTAATAGCTTCTGAAGTTTACCCTAGGAGAAATTCACCAGTAACTTAAAAATAATTTTTGTGCATCCATTGTGTTAAAAGCTTCATTCTATTTTCAGATGTTTGTAAATGCCAGCTTGATTTAGAACTGGGATCTAAATTTCCCTCTTCTTTGAATTACTTGGAACTGAAAATAAAGATTTCTTATAGAGTGTATAAACCTTTAAGATTATTTCTCATATAGAAAAATTATGTAAATCTTTTCAACTTTCTATTTAGGTCATATAAATTTTTTAACATTAATTTGAGCTATTTCTTATCTTTTCATTGGCTGTGAATATTTTTTCTAATATCCCTAATTATTTTTGTTTAAACATTTCTGCTTGATGGCATTTCATTTTAAGCATAGTTTCGTGATTATTCTTAATTATAATTGTGACCATGAATAATTATTTTTCAAATTTGCAAGCTTTTTTGTTACATTCAATTATTATAGAGATTATTTAGTATAATAATTATAAAGTAGGGTAGTGTGTCTTTTGATATGATTGAAAAAAGCTCATAGAATGTTGCACAGAAAATTATTACAATTAATAAAAGAATATTTCACAAGAAATGTACATTTGATTTGTGTTTGATATATTCAGTTTCTCAATCAGAAGGCATATTTAAACATAAATTTGAAGAACACTGTTAAATAGAATCTGAATATAATAAGTAAAATTCATAATTTAAAAACATTATTTGTAGATGATTTGTGCCAAACGGAAACAAAAACCATGCATTGGTTTCATACAATAAAAAGTCCCTTCATGGAATACAAAATCTCAATTAATTATTAAGTATCGTTTCACAAAACAAAACAAGACAAAAAGATAGGCCTTTTCTTTGTCTTTTGCTTTTTTTCTAAAATGTTTATGTGGAAAGAGCCCATGGCTAGCAAAAGTATAATGCATTTGCATAAATAAAATTAATTGTTCTCTTCAGTTTACAAAAAAAAACATGAAATAGAGAAATGATAATATCTCTAGCTAGTTAGAAAAATATCATCTTAATAAGAAGCTAAATTGTTAGGCCAATTCTCCATCAAAGCCACTTCTTCTAAAAATAACATACTTACTTAATAAAAAGTATACCTTTAGGGTACATTGGTTTGTAATTTACATTATTTGAAAGCTCTACATGGTTCTCAAGGATAACTAGTCATCTAGTTAATCTAAAGTAAATCTAAATGTTTACTTAAACAGAATATGTAGAGTGACTCAAATATTGTACTAGTTTGTCAACATTTTCTTTTCAGGCTGTGATGGGATCTGAGTGTTTATCACTAGTAATCTAATTTTTCTTCAAAATTTAAATCTGTATAAGTTTTAGAAAAAAAGTCACCTTCTATACTGCTTTTATTAGAGACTAGTCATATGGTTGGTAGTCTGGTTCAGGTTCTTGACTTTGCTGCACAAAAGTACTTGAGAACAAGTCCAAAGTTACAGTATGTGAAGAAATTTATTGTGAAGCAAAAATAATCTCAGTGGCAGAGCGGGACACTCAAAGGAAGAGACAGCCCCTAGTACCTCAAGGAGAATTCCCTTTATGGGAGCTGTACATACATCTTCATAAAATATTGGTGAGGTCAAATATGCAAAGGCTGACCTGTGGTTGGCACATGCGTTCATCATCTACCTGCTCTAACACACATCACATGTATCAGCATATAAATCTCCCTCTAGGCGTGTGTATGTTACTACTAAAACAAGGAAAAGGTTACTGTAACCTAAACCTGGAGCCTAGCTGCACATGGAGGACCCCAGAGAAGTCCCTATGTCCTCCAAGGCAGGAATTTGTATTTAATAGTTTCTTGGGCTTTTGGTGCTGATTGTCTGGAGATTAGGAAACATGCAACAGGAATAAGGGACTTTTATTGGGTATCAGAAACTTGTAACCATTTGGCGGTCAGCTGGTATCCTGCAGGACCACTTATCTCACAAAAGAGTTAGGTGCTGATGCTCCAGGGTCCAAGGGATGTGAAAGGAGCCAGCCAGGCTTCACAAAAGACGGCAGGTCAGTATGGCCTCCTAACTTTACTTATCCTGCCTCATTAAAAGTAAAAGAGATGCTGAAAAGAATGTTAATAGCTTTAAGCTCTGACTGAAGCTAAAATTGTTTGATTGTTGCTTCAACCTTTTGCAGTATAACTGTCTAATAGAATTATATAATCTCATTTCAACCAAAGTTTGTCTTTGCATTAGTCTTATGAAACCTATAGTTATTTACTTGAATTGCATCCTTTTATATTAATGTTCTATAGGTGAAATGCTTACCTAACTTAAAAAAATTGTAACAGTAGGTCAATGAGTTGAAATTATTCTGTAGCATTCTAGGTGGGTCATATCATTGACATATTTAAAGTGATGATAGCTTTAGCCTTACAGTTCATTTGTAAGAAATTATTTTTCACATCTTCACAACCTTCTTCTAAGGCAAAATTGTTGAACACGCTAACAAACATAAAAGATGTTTTCTAAAAAGGGGTTTTATGTCTATTAAAAAATTAAATGATCTTTACTTCAATATAGTTTAATTGCATTACCCCTAGACCAAATGATATTTTTTCTCCAAGGACAAGAGATTCGTTAGGGAGTCCAAGATTCATTTTGTTAGCTAACTGAAAATAAATTTGTGGCAACTTACAGTTAGCATCTAAGAACTCACAGTGAAATGCTCTATCTTAGAAAACCAGGTTTAAAGTTATGTAAAGAGAGATATTTCTCTCAAAAATAAAAACCTGACACCATTTCTGACAATCATATCTGTAAATTATTAGACACACACATTTATACACACACACACACCTGATGTTCAGCTAGCATGCTCCAGTGCAGTGTATCTCTTCTGATCAGTCTTGCATTCATTCTGTTTGCTTTGTGCTTACACCTTTCCAGTCATTAAATTATTCTGACTATTATTCCTGTTTATACCTGTGTGTGTGCCTGAGAAAGAGCAATCACATACTGTGAAACACCTCTGTGGGAATTTAATTAATAATAAATGAGAATTGAGACTCAGACACCACCTTAAGAGATGCCTATTAGAATGCAATTCTATTTAAAAGAAAGTAATATAAATGCAATAAACTTGCTCTTAATCATGCTGAGTTGACTAGAAATGTTCAGTTTCTCCTGTTTTTACTATCCCAGTAAAATGAAGTAAACAAATAGAGGCTGAGAGGAACAGGGGCAAGATGACAGCAAGATGGAGATAGCAACAGTTTTTGAAAAATAAAAATTAGCTGGTAAGTAACATGGCAGAGTGAAGGAAGTGGTGTTTCAAGCGCCTGCAGAAGGACACTGATGATAATAAAATCAACTGATCCATCAGGAACCAAGAAATACTTAGCAGAACATGGCTGCCACCTCAGAAGGCATAGTTGAGGGAAGAAACTTAAAACTCATGAATTGTTTGAAAGACCACATACTCAGTGGTTACTGCCTGCTGGAAATCCTATCCTGCTTGACATCAATACCTTTGAATTCCCTTCCTCCACCTCACCTTGCCTAATAAAGAGCTGCTGTCCAATCTGAGGAAACTGAAAGAGAGAAAACTGAGCTTGGTGCTCAGACAGAAGTCAGGAAGAGGAGTGGAAAAGAAAACAAGAACGTCAGATGGAGGACCTCATACTGAATGAGTGAGGGCCTCAGTCTTCTCTGCATGGTTTGAAAAACACCAGCAGCCAAAGGTACTAGAAAATGAGTCATATGGAAACTTTTCCTACTCAACATAACCATCTGCAGTGATGCTGACTACTTGGCAAAACATATCCATATACACAAAGCCTCCAATCAACATTTTAGTGACTCACTCTTAAATATGAAAACCAATCATCATCCAATATTTAAGGGAAGCCTCCCAAAGCAAAAGACAGAAAACACAACAAACAAAAGAGGGAACTCAATTGGAACACAGAAAATGCAACCAGATAGAATATTTTAAAATATATATTTAATACCCTAAAAGAAACAAAGAGACATATCACATCTAAGAAAGAAAATTAAAACATTCTGAGAACATGAAGAATCAGAGAAGCACATTTGGAAATTTAAAACAAAATTTAAAACATTAAAAATTCAATGGAAAGTTTAGATACTTTATAATGTCTCCCTGTAGGTGGAATAAAGGAGATGGAACAGTAGAAAAGTTTCCAAGCTCCAACATTACATTAAAAAATTACGAAGAACACAAGAATATAAGAATGAATCCCAGAAATGAAGGATATTCTTCTTCAGTTTGAAGATTCAGTATAATAATCATCATATAATAATAATAGCCCATATTACCTTCAATGTTTTTCTTTTTCCAGCGATCTTGAAAGAGCAACAAAGTCATAAAATAGAAAGAATCTAAGTTTACAAATCATCTCTTGAAGCAAAGCAGCCTCTTTACCAGGAATACCTATAGATTCTCTCTTGACATTCTTTGTCTTTTTATTCATTTTGCTCATATTTCACGTCATTTTCTTTAATATATATAAAAATAATTATTTTAAAGTCTCTGTCTGCCAGTTTCAATATTGTGTGACTATTGAAGATTGACTTGTTATACATTGTGGGTTTTTTCCTGCTTCTTTGCATATTTTATAATTTATTATATTTAAAATAACTCGGGATAATAAAGTTGACAAGTTTTTTATTTTTTCTCCAGAAAGAAAAGTTTGTTTTTTTTTCTTTTTTCTGTGTAGCAGATAGGGTGAAGGTCTGATTGCTTTGACTCAATCATGAATTAAACTGGTTTGGCACTGGGTTGTAGATTTGGTGATTTTCAATTCCTCTCTTGTTTCAAGTGTATTGACTGATTACAGGTTACTACATCCAGCAGGACCTTGCAATTTAAGTACCACAAGATTAAGTACCCATATGAGAAGTAAATGCTTTAGTTGTGTCTCTTCCCTCTAGCAGAGTCTCTTTACCTATTACGAGCTTGATCTTTCACTAAAGCTCAGACTTGGCTTTTATACAGGAAGAAAAGTGACTGCATAACTCCTCTTGGCCTGGTATTGTGGCTCATGCCTGTAATCTCAATACTTTGGGAGACCAAGGAGGGCAGATCCCTTGAGGTCAGGAGTCCAAGATCAGCCTGACCAACATGGTGAAACTTCAAAACCACTAAAATACAAAAATTAACTTGGCTTGGTGGTGGATGCCTGTAGTCCCAGCTACATGGGAGGCTGAGGCACAAAAATCTCTTGAACCCAGGAGGCAGAAGTCACAGTGAGCCAAAATCACGCCACTGTACTCTAGCCTAGGTGACAGAGCGAGACTCTGTCTCCAAAAGTTAAATAAAATAAAATAAATAAAATAAAATAACTCCTGTTACTTAAGAAGGACTTTCCCCTATTATTCATTCTTCAACTCATACAGAGTTCTCCATTGTCTTTTACAAAATAAAATTTGGATAGTTTATGCCTTCTCCCCTCTAATTGTTACGGTGAGACTAATGGGTCACTGTCATGTTCTCCACCCTGACCAGAAATATCACCCATGTGATATTGTGTTAATCCATTTTGCATTGCTATAAAAGAATGCTGAGGCTGGGTAATTTATAAAAAAAAAAGAGGTTTATTTGGCTCATGGTTTTGCAAGGTGTACAAGCACGACACCCACATCTGTTTACCTTGGTGAGGCCTCAGAGAGCTAAAAATCATGGTGGAAGAAGAGTAGCCACTACATCGTATGGTGAGAAAAGGAGCAAGAGAGGGAGAAGGAGGAGGCGCCAGGCTCCTTTAAACAACCCGCTCGCATGTGAACCAAGAGAGAGAACTCACTCATTACCACGGCGAAGGTGCCAACCCATTCATGAGGATCCTCCCCCATGACCCAAATACCTCCCACCAGGCCCCATGTCCAACACTGGAGATCACTTTTCAATATGAGATTTGGAGGGGACAACTATCCAAACTATATACCTGCATTATATGACTTTAATATGAAGTGGGGGTTTATTAGTTATACTGACTACTATTAATTTAATTAATAGAATACATTTTTGTTAAGAGCTGCTGAAATAATAAAAACAATAATGGTAGTGCCCGAAACATACCCTTCAAAATTCATAACATAGAAAAATGATAGTCTAAAATGCATAACTTAAGAAAATACGGTATTATCAAATTATTTAAATATACAAATAGCTAAAAGACTTAAACATTACTTCATGTGGGCAACAGAATTAGTGGTTAGATGAGGACCATGTTAAGAACTGCTGTTTTATTACAAGTTTTTCTTTCACCTTATTTGACTTTTTAAAGCTCTGGGTAAGCATTATCTTCATAAAAATAAAAAATATAGAGAGGCTAGATAAAGAAAATTAATCAGATGGCTAGAAAGATAATACTATTAAGAACATGGCAAATTAAAAGAATGGATTCCAAAAAACTTCTGGAGGAGTTCAGAGGAAGGAAAATTACCTTCATTTGATGGCATTAGGAAATGTTTCATCGATACATGGGCATTTAAGCTGCAAGAGGATCGTCTAAAGCCTCAACTTAAGTAGTTGACACCTCAGGCTGAAAGAATATCTTGGGTAAAGACAGGAAGCATGTGGAGATGAGGACAAGTCTAGAGAATATAGTATAGATGGAAGACTTATGGAATCAAGCACGTGGTGAATGTAAAGAGAAATATTTGGAAGTAATATTAGAGATCTCTGAATGCCAACTAAATCTGAGAGGCAATGAGAATTACTGAAGATGACTGAGCAGGGAATAGTCTCATCAGACTTGTGATTCAGGATGATTTGTATCATTCACACACACAAAAGTTTAAATGAAACTTAGAGGTAACAGACAACACTGTTATTGTTCAGCCTCAGTGCTCAGGAAGAAAAAATACCAATCAATTAAACTCAAATTTGCTCTACAGTCCCACAGATATGAGTTGGAAAATTATGTTTAATTCCTGAACTCAAATATTATTCTCTTTTCTGACAACATGAGTTCCCAAATTTCCTTTTAGACATATACATGAAGAAGGTTGAAGGAACAGGGACTCTATAAAGATCTACTTACTTAATAGAATTTAACTTACTCATCTATGAATTTTTACCTTACTTTCTGTTAGAAGAGCTGGATAGATAGAAACAGTTATTTTATTCAAAGCTAGAATATTGGAATCGATAATCGGAGTAAGGTGCTGTATTTACTGCTGTGTCTCAAACAAATAATTATGGGTATAGGTATAAAAAGAAAGTCTAAAGGATAGAACAGAGTTGGCACATCAAAGTTCTAAAATGTGTCGAAAGTTTTTGGAGTTAGGCTTAATAAATCAAATGCAAGAAAGAGAGATGAAGGAGGGAGGGAGGGAAGTCAGGAAGGAAAGAAAAAGTTGTCAACTGCTTAAACGAAGAGAATGGAAGAAAGCCAGAATCAAGTAAAGAATAACTAATATTTTTTTCAGTACCAGCATCCATATCAATGAAACCCAATGTATTTTGACGTAACCTGAACAAAATAATTAGTGCTTTGAGCTCTCATATTGTGTAATCCCACAAGTAAAAATAAAATGCTATGTTATTTGGTATGAATGAAATAGATCAAGTAAAAAATAAATGCTACCATATATGCTAAGAAATCGCACATTGTTCTTAACAAATAAAATAAGTGATATAAACATAAGTTCTCTTGTGAAGAAAAAGAAAAGTCAAACAAACGGAAATGTTGCTAATTATCTTTATCTGGGAATTTCATCAAAGTCTTGGGCATTTTGGGGTTTGTGGTTAACATGATTCATTGCTTCTGTCCACGTGTTGCTTAGATTTTTTTCAGTTTCCCTGTAATTATCATGTGAGTAATGATGGTCAGCTATTTTAATGGTTTTGAACTCCAGGAAGAGGAAAAATTCTTTTTTAAAAGCCATTATTTAATCATATATTTTGATCACATAAAAAACAACATGGCAAGAAAATTTTGAGCACAAAAAGTATCTAAGTCCAATCTTGGAACCACTGACTTTTTTCTGTGTGCTCTAGTTGTCTGTACCTAACTGGTATTGATGGTAATCTAGAAAAGGTAGCTCCTCATGGCATACTATTCTTTGAATATTTATTTATCTCCCATCATTCTAAGAGTTCCTAAAATTTCATTTTCAGTCTGTCTTAGCTTCTTTCAATCAGCCAAATAGAAAGTCTTACTGAGTATTCCATAGAACCTCTTATGTATATGAAATAATTATAATGCATCATTAAAGTAATGCTGTTATGAGCTATGCTTCATATCTTTTCCAAAAAAAAACCACATTCAACACACTCTTTTCCATTTTTAGAAGACCTCGTATTTTAAAAAAAAATTATTATTAAGGGGATTTATAATTTTTTAAAGTTACCTCTGAGAATTGTTTGAAAGAGTAATTGTGGAAGGGTTGAATAAACTATGCAAATATCCAGTGACAAAATTGACTTATGATGAAGGATTAAACAAATCAAGAGAGATAAAAAAACAAAACCTAATTATTTCATGCTTGGAACAGTATTTGAGTGTGAAGGAGAAGATTGGTTACTCCTACACATTACCTTCCATAAAGACTAAGAAATAGAAGGAGTAATGTCATAATTTCATAATCCTGTGATTTCTAATCTAAGGAACCAATAAGTAAGTCCTATGTATGAATTTGGAGAGTATCTGAGCCATAGGAGAAAATAAATAAAAACACTTTTCATTTGAATAAACTTCAATAAAAATGAATAAAAATAAAAGATAACATTCCTCATATGCATGGAATTTTAAAATGGTGTTGTGGAGGTAGCAAAAGCAGCTAAAGGCTCAGAGAATTCCCTTCCTTTCTAGCCATAAATCAACTATATACCTATATGCTCAATTCTATTAACATAAGTGGTATTTAAATCTGATTGCACATTAGAAACTCCTACATTTTAAAATCCTCAAGATCATGCCTCACCCATGGGGAGTCTGATATAATTGTTTGGGGCTCAGAGATTGGTACATTTCGAATTGCACCCCAGGTGATTCTAATGTGCGGAAAGGGTTAGGAGTCACCGCATTAGACCATGGGAATGGTGATACTATTAGTTTACTTCATGCTGGGTATTGTGGTAAGCTTTTCACTTGCATTGTCTCATTTAATCCTCCCAGCAACCCTATACTGCAGAAATTACTTGCCTCATTTTGCTAATGGGACAAGCAGAAAAATTAATAAGTAACTTGCCCAAAGCCATGCCCCTTAGAATTGTTGAAGCAAGGACTCAAACTAAAGCTGTGTTAATTTAAAGCCTGAACTCCTAAGCATCTTTGCTACCTAATTTCCGCATCTTGGTTGCAATAATAGAAGCATCCTTGTTTCTTCCTCTCCCTCCTGGCCTAAAGGAGCCAAAAGCCATGACTCAGGGGGAGTGTCACCATCTCTTCAGAATTAGGCAAAACATGAAATACCTAGAGGAGAATGTAAAAACTTTTTGCCTTTAGAATTTAATGAATGGAGTGTTTTGAATAACACAGAATATTTAAATTTTTATCATCATTAATTATCATAAATATCGGAAATTTTGTATTAAAAGTTACATTACAGGTTTCTCTTTAAAAGCTATAAAAGATGTAAAATCCTGGACCTAAACAATTGAAGTTTTTAGCTATAAATTGGTTGTGCTTTCTCCTATTTACCATAGCCTTTGTGTGTACAGATTGTTTTATATGCCAGTGATTCTCAAAGATTAACATTTACATGATTAACCCAAGGGTCTTATGAAAATGCAGATTTTCAGTTTAGTAGGACTGGAATGGGGGCAGATATTGAGCATTTCCAGCAATTTACCGGTTATTCTGATACTCCTGGTCCTCAGGCCACAAATTGATTATCAAGGCTATATACCACCTACGATACTTATGTACATGACTTACCTTTAATTACATCAATTAACGTTATGTCCCCTACTATAGATCCTTATGAAATCTCACATAAACTAATTCACTCCCATTTTCTGGGAGAAACATACAAGTATATATTTTATTTTATTTTTGCTTCCTTTTTCTAAAAAAAAAAAAAACAAAGTGATTTTCTTTCTGTTGAATGGCACAAAAGAAGGAATGAAAGTCCATTACTGCAGCATCCAGTGTAGTGCCAAATGATGAATGCGACTCAAAACATTGGCAAATACGACATTAGCAATAAGTGACAAGAGTAAGGAAGAAGAGAATTATATTTATGTGAAACATATTTGGATACATTGAAGTAATCTACCATAAAAAGGCAATATGACCCAATTTGAAGATCGCTGCAGCAAAAACATTTATCCTACATCTTACTAATCTCCCTTTCAACTTGATTTACTGTACCTATTAAAATATTACAACAATATGTTGTTTGTCATGACTCTTCCAAAATGTATAACACTTTTCTTCATTGCACCAAGTCTATGTCAGACTGGTTGATCCCACTACCATACTGCTTATATTGCCCAGTATTTCAGAGCTGAAATGAAAGAGCTCTCTGCAGATGGAGGATGGAAAGAAATGAATTGACTTTAAGTTGAGAGAGCTGAATGGTCCATTATTCCATTCATAATACATTGCTACCATCAGTCAGTGTTAACATTCCTGTTTGTTTATTGTATTTTCTTTTATTGTGTCAATTCACTATTTCCATTTCCATGATAGACTGGTCAATTACTCCAATGTAGTTGATGTACTTCCTTAATAACACATTTATGCCTAGTGTTCCATTATTGGAACACTAAGCATATGGGAGTTATTTATATCCTACTGCTCAAGGCCATCGCCAATGTCTGATTGCAAAAATTCAAAAAAATTGCAACCTCAGGCATAAATGGGTTATTATGTGTAAAGTGTTTGTATGTTTTAAAATTTTAAATAAATGGAACTTTATTATTTTTAATTTTTTTCAATTAGCACTTTTCCTGTCCTTTATTCACATTTCTCCTTATGTATTTCAGTTGTTAATTCTTATTTGTGCTTTACATTCTTCTTTGTGCAACTGAATATTTCTCTTCTATTCTCTGATTTAAAAAAAAAAAAAAAAAATCCCCAGGCTGCTTGAAACAATTGTTATTCCAAAAACATCACGGTTAATGTTTTCTTGTGCTTATTTTTTTTTTTACAGACTTCTGCAAAAATACTCAGAAGTGGAATAAGTAAATCATATGGTATAGACATATTTAGTCCAATATGTCACAAAGCGTTCTAGCATGGCTGCATGCTGTTGAGTTTTTGGGATTTATTGCGATTTACTTTTGGTCCTAGTGTATTATCAATATTCTAAATTTTCATGGGTTCTTGAAGTAAAATATATTCTCTGCATGTTGTAGAAAATATTGTAAACATTTCTATCACTACAAGGTAGTTAATTCTATTATCAAAATCAATTTTATCTTTGTTCTTTTTCAGTTGGATTTATTATTTTCGGTAAAACTTATGTTTAAATACTCATGTGTATGTTTTTTATCTATTTGTCTTGGTAATTTTTACACATCTTATTTTAAACATTTTGAGGCCTCATTATTATGTATATAATAATGTTGAATATTATATATTTTTCTAAATAATTATAACTCATCAGTTGACTGTTATTTCCATTAGTAACTATACTTTTAATCTTAACCATTTTTTGTGTACGGTTTAGTGGTATTAAATACATTCATAATGTCATGCAAACATCATAAACACACCTCTTTATAACTTTTCATCTTGTAAAAGTGAAACTCTATACCCATTAAACAATATATTCTTACTCACCCCTTCCCCTAGTCCCTGGTACTGCCTTTCTACTTTATGTCTCTGTAATTTTGACTACTCCAAATATCTCATGTAAGTGAAATTGTATGGCATTTGACTTTTTGTGACTGGTTCATTTCACATAGCATAATGTCCTCAAGTTTTATTCATGTTGTGAAGATTTTGTTATATGGGGATTTTATAGATCTAAATTTTACATTTAGATCTCAGATCCATTTTGAATTAATGTTTGTATATTCTGTTAGGGAATGGTTCAACTTCATTCTCTTGTATGTGGCTATCCAGTTTTCCCAACACCACTTCTTGAAAAGAGTGTCCTTTCACCATTGAATGATCTTGGCAACTTGTCAAAAATAATACGATTATGTATGTGCGGCTTTAGTACTGGGCCCTGTATTATATTATATTGGTCTATGTGTCTGTCTTTAGGCTAGTACCATGCTTTTTGGATTCCTGTAGCTTTGTGGTAAGTTTTAAAATCAGAAAGTGTGAGTCATCCAGATTTTTTTTTCAAGATTGTCTATTCAGGGTCTCATGAAATTCCATACGGAGTTTAGAGTGGGTATTTCTAATTCTACAAAAAATGTAATTGAGATTTTGATAGAAATTGCATTGACTCTAGAATTTTGTGTAATATTGACATCTTAACAATGTGAAACCTCCAATCCATAAACATGAGAGGTGCTCTCATTTATTTTTATCTTCCTTAATTTATTTCAGCAATATTTTGCATTTTTGTTGTATAAGATTTACTTTACTTTAGTTAAATTAATTTCTAAATATTTTATTATTTTAAATGGTAATGTAAATGTAATTGTTTTTGTAATTTCATTTTCAGATTGTTTATTGCTGATATATAGAAATGCAACTTTTTTTAATTTGATGACTATATGTGTGTACTTCTTATTTTACATTTTAATTTTTTCATATAGAAAATTACGTGAAATTTTGAGGCAGACTAACCTAAAACCACTTTTGGCTCACTTTTTGGTTTTATTATTGTTTTACAATTTATAAATAGTTTTATTTTCCGCATAAGTAAGCAATATTAGCTCTATCACAAACTAAATTTCCATATGGGTATTCTTTATATCGGTTAAGTTTTTTAATGTTTAATTTTTGTGGGTACACACTAGTGTATATATTTATGTGGTACATGATCTATTTTGATACAGGTATGCAGTATGTAATAATCACATCATGAAGTGGGGTATCCATTCCCTCAAGCATTTATCCTTTGTGTTACAAAAGAGTATAGTGCAATTATATTTAGTTGATTGATCCCAGTACCAGAGTGTTTATAATGCCTAGTATTCCATGTTAAATAATACTTAGTTATTTTAAAATGTACAATTAAATTATTTTGACTATAGTCATTCTGTTATGCTATCAAATACTGGATCTTATTCATTCTTTCTATTTTTTTTGTATTCCCATTAACCATCCTCACCTCTCTGCTACCCTCACCTCCCACTACACTTCCCAGCCTCTGCAGGCCATTTTTCTACTCTCTATTTCTATGAGTTCAATTATTTTGGTTTTTAGATCCCACAAATAAGTGGGAACATGCAATGTTTGTCCTTCTGTGCCTGGCTTATTTCACTTAGCATAATAACCTCTAGTTCTATTCATGTTGTTGCAAATGGCAGGATCTCATTCATTTTTTTACGGCTGAATAGTACTCCATTGTGTGTAAGTACCATATCTTTAAGATTTATTCATCTGTCAATGGACATTTAGGTTGCTTCCAAATCTTGGCTATTGTGAACAGTGCTGCAATAAACATTGGAGTGCATATATCTCTTCAATATACTAATTTCCTTTCTTGGGTATATATCCAGCAGTGGGATTACTGCATCATATGATAGATCTATTTTTAGCTTCTTAAGGAACCTCCAAACTGGTCTCCATAGTGGTTGTGCTAATTTACATTCTAAGCAACAATGAATGAGGATTGTCTTTTCTTCATATCTTTGCCAGCATTTGTTATTGCCTGTCTTTTGGATAAAAGTCATTTTAACTGGGGTGAGATGATATCTCATTGTAGTTTTGATTTGCAATTCTCTGATGATCAATAATTTTGAGCACCTTGTCATATGCCTGCTTGTCATTTATATGTCTTCTTTCGAGAAATGTCTGTTCAAATCTTTTGCCCATTTTTTAAATCAAATTATTTTTCCTATAGATTTGTTTGAGCACCTTATATGTTATGGTAATTAATCTCTTCTCAGATTGTAGCTTGCAAATATTTTCACCCATCTTGTGGGTTGTCTCTTCACTTTATTGATTGTTTCCTTTACTGTGCAGAAGCTTTCTAACTTGGTATGCTCCCATTTGTTCATTTTCATTTTGTGTGCCTGTGCTTGGGGGTGTCACTCAAGAAATTTTTGCCCAGACCAATATTCTGGAGAGTTCCCCCAATATCTTCCAATAGTGGTTTCATAGTTTGAAGTCTTACATTTAAGTCTTTAATCCATTTTTACTTTATTTTTGTATGTGGTGAGATACAGAGGTCTCATTTCATTCTTTTGCATATGGATATCCAGTTTTACAAGCATAATTTATTGAAGAGACTGTCTTTTGCCCAGTGTGTATTCTTGGCATCTTTATTTAAAATGAGTTGACTGTTTGTGTATGAATTTGTTTCTGGGTTTTTTCTTCTGTTCGATTGGTAGATGTGTCTGTTTTGATGCCACAGTGCCATGCTGTTTTGGTTACTATAGCTCTGTAGTATAATTTGAAATCAGGTGATGTGACTCATCCAGTTTTGTTCCTTTTGCTCAGGATAGTTTTGGCTATTCTAGGTCCTTTGTGGTTCCACATACATTTTAGAATTGCTTTTTCTATTACTGTGAAGATTGTCATTGGTATTTTGACAAGATTCTAATGAATCTGTAGATGGCTTTGGGTACTCGACATTTTAACAATATTGATTCTTCTAATCCATGAACATGGAATATCTTTCCTTTTTTTTTTTAGTGTCCTTCAATTTCATCATTGTTTTATAGTTTTCATTGCAGAGATCTTTCACTTATTTGGTTAAGTTAACTCTTGGGTATTTAATTTTATTTGTCACTATTGTAAATGGGATTACTCTCTGACTTCTTTTTCAAGTTGTTTACTGTTGGCATATAGAAATGCTATTGTTTTTTGTATGCTGTTTTTGCATCCTTCAATTTTTCTGAATTTGTTTATGAGTTCTAATATTTTGTGTGGAGTCTTTAGGTTTTTCAAAATATAAGATAATATCATAAACAAACAAGAATAATTTAACTTCTTTCTTGCCAATTTTGATGTCTTTGTATCTTTCTCTTGTCTAATTGCTCTAGCTAGGACTTCCAGTACTATGTTGAAGAGCAGTGATGAACATGGGCAGCCTTGTCATATTCCAGGGCCAAGAGGAAAGGCTTTCAGCTTTTCCCCATTCAGTATGTTACTAGCTGTTGGTCTGTCATATGAGGCTTTTATTATGTTGAGGTATGTTCCTTCTATCCCAAGTTTTTTTTTTTTTTTTTTGAGGATTTTTATCATGAAGGAATGTTGAACTTTATCAAATGCTTTTTTAGCATCAGCTGAAATGGTCATATGGTTTTTGTCCTTCATTCTGTTGACATGATGTATTACACTGATTGATTTGTGTTGTTAAAATATCCTTGCATCCCTGGAATAAATCCTACTTGGTCATGATGAATGATCTTTTAAATTTATTGTTGAATTTGGTTTGCTAGTATTTTATTGAGGATTTTTGCATCAATATCCATCAGAGGTATTGGCCTGTGTGTCTTTTAATGTGTCTTTCTGGTTTTGCTATCAGGTTTTGCTTTCTGGTTTTGCTATCAGGGTAATACTGGCTTTATAGGATGAGTTCAGAAACATTATCTTCTATATTTTTTGAACAGTATGAGTAGAATTGGTATTAGTTCCTTAAATATTTGGTAGAATTCAGCAGTGAAGCCATCAGGTCCTGTTTTTTCTTTACGGGAGACTTTTTATTACGGCTTCTATCTCATTACTTGTTATTGGTTTGTTCAAGTTTCTTCATGGTTCATTCTTAGTAGGGTCTATGTGTCTAGAAATTTATCCATTTCTTCTAGGTTTTCCAGTTCATTGGCATATAGTTGCTCATAGCAGCCACTAATGATCCCTTGAATTTCTGTGCTATCAGTTGTCATATGTATTTTTTAACTATGATTCTATTTGGATCTTGTTTAATTTTTTTTCTTAGTCTAGCTAAAGGTTTGCCATTTTTATTTTTCAAAAAATCATCTTACTGTTTCATTGCTATTTTGTATTGTTATTTCATTTCAAACTCATTTATTTCTGATCTGATTTTTACAATTTATTTTCTTTTAGTAATTTTGGATTTGATTTACTGTAGCTTTTCTAGTTCTTTAAGTTGCATCATTATTGTTTTTTGATATAGGCACTTATTGCTAAAAATTTGCCTCTTAATACTGCTTTTGCTATATCCCAGAGGTTTTGGTATGTTGTGTTTCCATTATCATTTATTTCAGGAACTTTTTCAGTTTCCCTCTTAGTTTTGTCATTCACCCATTGGTCATTGAAGGGCATATTGTTTAATTTCCATGTGTTTGTATTGTTTTCATTATTTTCCTTGTAATTGATTTGCAGTTTTATTCTGTTGTGGTCAGCAAAGATGCTTGATATTATTTTAATTGTTTCATTGGTTGAAGACTTGTTTTGTGATCTAACATATGGTATATGCTTAAGAATCATTCCTGTGCTGAAGAGAAAAATGTGTATTCTGAAGCTATTGGATAAAATGCTCTAGAAATATCTGTTAGATCCATTTGTTCTATAGTGCACATTATGTCCAATGTTTCTTTGTCAATTTTCTGTCTGGGAAATCTCTCCAATGCTGAAAGTGTAGTGTTCAAGTCTCCAACTAATATTGTATTGGGGGTCTATTTCTCTCTTTAGCTCTAATAATATTTGCTTTATATATCTGGGTGCTCCAGTGCTGGTTGCATATATATTTTAAATTGTTATATCCTCTTGATGAATTGATCACTTTTTCATTGTATAATGACCTTCTTTGTCTTTTCTTACAGTTTTTGCCTTGAAATCTGTTGTGTCTGATATAAGCATAGTGACTCCTGCTCCTTTTTCATTTCTACTGCCATTCAATATCTTTTTCCATGCCTTTATTTCCAGTCTATATGTTTCTTTATAGGTAAGGTGTGTTTCTTTTGTGCAATAGCTCATTGGGTCTTGTTTTTTCATCCATTCAGCTATTCTATGGCTTTTTATTGGTGTTTAGTCTATTTACATTTGATGTTATTGTTGATAAGTGGGAATTCACTCCTCCCATTTTGTTATTGGTTTTCTGATTGTTTCATGGTCTTCTCTTCCTTCTTTCCTCCCTCTCTTCTTTTAGTGAAGGTGATTTTCTCTAGTGGTATGCATTACTTTCTTGCTTTTTTTGTGTATCTGTTGTATGTTTTTGGACGAGTTTGCCAAGAGGCTTGCAAATACAATCTTACAACCATTATTTTAACCTGATGACAACCTAACGCTGATTGCATAAACAAACACGCAAAAAGGAAAATAATAAAAACTCTGCACCTTAACTTTGTCTCCCCACTTTTAATTTTTTATTGTTTATTGTACTATGTCTTGAAAAACTGTTGTAGTTTTTGCTGATAGGTTTATAACTTAGTCTTTCTACTTAAGCCAAGAGTTTACACACCACATTTACAGTGTTAATCTATTCCAAGTTTTCCTGTGTGCTTACTGTTACCAGTGAGTATTGTACCTTCAGATGATTTCTTCCTGCACATAATTATCCTTTTCTTTCAAATTAAAAAACTCCCTTAGCATTTTTTGTAAGACAGGTCTGGTCTTGATGAAATCCAAGAGCTTTTGTTTGTCTGGGGAGGACTTCATTCTCCTTCATGCTTCAAAGATATTTCTGCTGGATATACTATTCTAGGGTAAAAGGGTTTTTTTTAATTCATCCCTAATTATGTCATGCCTCTCTCTCCCAACCTGTAAGATTTCCACTGAAAATTCTGCTGTCAGACACATTGAAGCTCCACTGTATGTAATGTGTTTCTTTTCTCTTGCTGCTTTTAGCATATTTGTTTATCCTTGACCTTTGGAAGTTTGCTTACTAAATGCCCTGAGGTAGTCTTCTTTAAATTAAATCTGCTTGGTGTTCTATAATGCTCTTGTACATTTCTCCAGGTTTGGGAAGTTCTCTGATATTATCCTTTTGAATAAACTTTCCACCCCTATTTCTTTCTCTATGTGCTCCAAAAAACAAAAGATACTAAGTGCTGGTGAAGACATAGAGAATTTGAGACTCTTGCATACTCTTGGTGGGGATACGAAACTGCAATTGCTATGGAAAATAACATGCAGATTTTATTTTTAATTTTGAAATATTAAAAATTAAATACAAAACTATCATATGATCCAGCAATCCCACTTATTGGTATTTATTCAAAAGAATTGAAATCAGGATCTTAAAGAGATATTAACACTCCTGTGTTCACTGCAGCACTTTTCATAATAGCCAAGACAAGCAAATAAACTAAATGTCTGTTGACAAATAATTGACAAAGAAAATGTGTAATATACATATAATGAAAGGAAATTCAGCAATATGCAACAATATGGGTGAACACTGAGGACATGCTGAAAAACAAAAATATATTCTGAATAACATATTTCAAAAAGAAGCCATAAATTAATTTTAAAAATCTTAAAACTCCGAAATGAAATATATCACTCCCTTGTACCTCTTTTTTTTCTTTTACGTTTCATCTCTTTTTTTCTCACCAGTGCTTTATGCAAGAATATTTCAACTTCCTTTTCCGTTTCCTAAGCTATACTTCCTTAATTTTAACTATTACATTTTTCTTAAACAATATTTTATCTACTTCATATCATAGTTTTTCTGTTTTATGTTATTGATATTTCATTTCTTTGAAGATACTTATTGTGCTTAAAAAATCCTTAATCTGTCTGTCCATTACCTACTGTAACTAGTTATAATAGGTAACGTGTTATAGTGGATAATGTATAGTCAGTGAGTTATCTCTAGTTTATTAGAAGTGAGCTCTCATTCCATGTGTATATAATATATAATTATATTATACCTATCGTATGTATGTATAAATATGTACTATGTTTGAGTATATACATGTATGTGTGTGTAGTGTGTGTATATATCTATATCTATATTCCTATTTCTTTGTTTTTTGTTGGCTGTCAGTTTATTTTTCCTTGGATCATCAAGTATACTGGTGGGTAACATAAACAGATAAACAAAATAGAGTCATTCTGACTCAGCTGGTGTGGACTTAAGGATTCATGATTCAGATTGGAGAGTCTAAGTCCCCATAGCCTGTTCTTGACTCCCTTTCCTGCTGTCTCTTTTTCTCTTTCATACATAAGCCTGACCTGAAGGGAAACACTATATTCCTTTGTCCTTGGTATCCCCTCTTCTGAGATGTTTTCTCACTTTCCTCCAGTTTCCCACTGTTTTTGGTGTATAAGGGAGAGAAATACAGGATGCTCATGGGCAATTTAACACCAGGCTGAAACTGGCCCAATTTTCCCATATGACTGGTTTATGGGTTTTTTTTAATAAACTTAGAAACCGACCCTCCCAGTCTTAAAGCTTGAAACTTAAATTTGTCTTATCTGAGTTCTTTCTCAGGAAAGCAAGTCTGAGTCCTCCCAGATAGTATCAAGAGACTGAAACTCACCAGATCACTGCATTCCGTCAATGAGATGCCAGATCCCTCATCGGTCATGATGGCTTTCTTGCCCCTCCGTAAATTTCTGTTTTTCCACACATAGTTACATTCCTTCCCCGCTAATTTTATCCCCAATTTTAATTGGCTGGAAAGATGGATTTGAGACTTATCTCCCATCTTCCAGCTAACACCACCTGAATACAGCCTTTCTTCCCTGGCAATACTCATTGTCTCAGTAATTGGCTTTCTGTGCTGCAAACAATAGGGCCTACACCAAACCCCTGGTGATTGCTAACAATGCTTCCGTTGAGTCCACTTATTCCCCAGCAGTGCTCTGGGCTGGTCCTGATATTATCCACTTGCCCCTATAACTCTGGGTTTCATCTAATTTTTTAATATATAGCTTTAGAGGGGACAAGTGCAGTTTTGTTACCTGGATATACTGTGTGGTGGTAAAGTCTGGTCTTTTAGTGTAGCTATCACCTGAATAGTGGGCATTGTACTTATTAAATAATTTCTCATCTCTCACTTTCGGCCTACACTTCTGAGTCTCCAGTGTTTATTATTCTACTCCCAATGTCCATGTGTTTACATTACTTAGTTTCCACTTATAAGTAAGAACAAGAATATGCAGTATTTGACTATCTCTTTCTCAGTTATTACACTTAAGATAATGGCTTGTAGTTCCTTCCATATTGTTGCAAAAATACATGATTTTATTATTTTTTATGGCCAAATAGTATTCCATTGTATGCATGTATATACACACACACCCACATACCCACACACACCACATTTTTATTATCCAAACATCTGTTGATAGACAGTTGGGTTGGTTCTATATTTGCTAATGTAAATAGTGTTATGATTAATGTATGAGTTCAGGTATCTTTTTGGTCTAATGATTTATTTTCTTTTGGGTAGATACCCAGTAATGGTATTGCTGGATCAAACGGTAGCTCTGCTTCAGCTAATTGAGAAGTCGGCCTGCTATATCACACTGATGAGGATGGGCAATGCATCAACAGCAGTGTGTCAAAGAGACAAGGCCTTTGGCAGTGGATTCTTACCCTCCTGCACCTCAGGCTGTCCTCTCCCTCTTCAGGGAGTACTCACGGTCTTTATGTTGATTCATCGTATCCATCCAAAACTGTGTTTCTTCTGTGGCATCTCTAGGGTTGGAGCAGGGCAAACAGCCAGCAGCCTAACCTAGTATAGTATACTATCTTGACAGCAACAGCATCTGTTTTGCTTTTATCTTTTTAGAGCTGTTTATTTTCCTGTTCATTTTGGCTCAGAACTAATAAACTCATCTTCACCGGATGATATTAAATGTCGCTCTTTTTATTTACTATGTAATTGGATTTAAAGCTGATCATGTTAGGCATTCAACAATAAACATTTTTTTCTCCTTGCTTTTCATTGATTTTGCTTATTGTCAATTTTTTTCCTCACACAAAACCTAGTTATTATATTCTTTCTATCCATTTTACTCTGCTATAAAATACAAATTCTCCATTAAAGAAAACAGTAAAATGCAATCTGGATTGAATTTCATGATAAAATGTATTTTTAAAGCAAAGAGTTTTTTAATAGTCAAGAATTTTTCATCAATAATATAAGCTGCTTATATTAAATTGCAGCACTGTTGCAGATGTGCATGATGAATTGGTCCTGAATGCATACTTTCCCACAGATTTGAAGCATATGACTAAGTTAAATATCATATTTGCTATGGAGTCACACAGCCCTTGCAGAAAAGCTTGGCAAAATATAGAATGTGTTCTATTTGCTAGGAAGTGCTATCTCACCATATATCAAGGCAATCACTTATGGAAAGAAGAGGAATAGCTAGTCTTCACATGACTAAGTTATCAATTCGCCATCCTCCTGATTGGCTCTACTAGGTTCTAACTTGCACCTCCAAATGTACCCTCCATGACTCATAACTAGTCCATCCTGACTTTTCCTGCCAGTTTTCCATACTTGAACTATTTCTGATCTTATCTTTTTAATAAAACTTTATTCATTCCAGGAGAAAATTTTAGCTATTTTTCCGCAGTCTTAATACCAGTTTAATTTTTTCTCTTTATAGGAAATTATTTGGGAGGATGTTGTTTTAATCAATGTTTCTGAAAGTGTAGCTTCACTGAAATAGAATTTTCAGGTAAGGTCCAGGGATAGATTTTTAAAATCAAATCTCCTAGGTGATTGTGAAATGTACAAATATTTGAGAAACATTGCCCTAAACTAAAGGATTAAATAACACTAAAGTTATAGGCATCAGTAAAAAGGTACAGAAGAAATACATTTAGGCAAGTATGAGGAGTCTAGTTTCCTTCAAAACATATCGCAATGTTGATCAAGTACTGTACCCAGACATAAAGGTTGCCAGCAATGAGTTAAAAATTATTTAAATGTTTACTATTCCCACTCTGCACTTACTATATAATTGCTATATATAATTTTTATATCTTGAAAGCACATGTCGCATGACACTTGTTTTTAGCATAAAACCACAAGTGTATCCATCTAATTGTCCTATGCAGTATAAAAGTGAGGGACATGGTTATTAGATCAATACTGGGTTCAAACACCAACACTATCAATTGCTGGTTTTCAAGAACATGCCCTGTTCTCTTATTTCCTAATGGTTCTCTCTTTCCTGTTTCCTATACCTTTTCTTCATCTCAAATTGGATATCTTTCCTTCTAGCATACCCCTTCCATTATTAATCATCTTCACTGCATAAATTATTCTTGAATATTTTTCATGCCTCCTGGCTTTAAGTGAAATCAGGCCCTTCTCAGAGAAAAAAAAAAGTTTCTTTTAACCTCTGAAGTCAATCATCATCCTGTCATGCCCCATAATACATGTTTAAGGGAACAACCCACTCCACTATTCCACGTCAGTCCCTCTTTACTCTGATCATTTTGGGGATCTGATCACCATTACTGCTCTTTCTCTGAAATCATCGAATATAGGCTTTAAAACTGGTCATACAGTTTAGGCCCTTGTCAGATACTTATTATTATGCTGTATAGAATATTTGGTTTTTTACTGAAATATATAAAAAAGCAAGATATTTGTTTTATATAATTCCTTTGGTCAGAGAGGAATGTATTAGCTGTATGTATGGGGATCTCCTCTCTTTCCACCTGTCAATTTTTTTTTTTAGACCTGGACAAGCAAGAATCCTGTAATGAGCTCCATGTTTTGGAGGGTATGCATATCACAAGCAAAACGACAGTACTTAGTATATTATAAAAATTTATTTAAGAACATATGAGACTTTTTACTCAGTTCCAGAGATCAAGGGTGGCATAGCATACCTCAGTTGCTTTAGTGACCAAAATCTGTAAGGTCTCCAGGGAAACAACTCTACATGTCTTGCTTTTTGTCTTCCAAAAAAAAAAAAAAAAAAAAGGTGTATGTTATGCCAGCATCTATGTCATTTAGAGTAGGCATTGTTTTGGAGTGAGAGAAAAATTTGAATGACAGAATGCTTATGGAAGAGAAAATACATCAACTTGTTAATTTATTTTTCTTATGTAGCATAAATGCCAATAGATTAGTGCATAAAAACTATTATTTTCAACATTCTCAGTAATGTCAGGGCATTATTTTCTATGTTTAAATTCATTTTTCTTATGTACTAACTTATTTTCCAGAGTTAGTCATCAATTAGCACATTTTTTAAACAGTTTTTCTTGGCTGAGGGTAATTTTGCCATATTTAATAATTCATATTGCCCTATATTTGTAGGTCCAGTTGTAAAGACATGAAACATGAAAGAATTGAGTACATTAGCAACTGCATGGGTGGTAAATGCTGAGATTAAAATATTAACATTTTTGTAGAAGGAAACTTACAATATTAAAAATTAAATAATAATAAAAATATCAAAACAAAGAAAAATGTCAATTGTTTAAGGAATTCTGATCTAAAATTCAGTATTAATTAAATATAATTTGTATTTGCATTTAATTTGAATAGACAAATTTAAATTTTGAGAAGAATGTGTTTTGAAAACACATATGAAAATATCTTTTACATTTACATCAACACTAATTTTTGTTTAAGTAAGATCACATTTAAATTTTGTACGATTGAATATAATTATAATTCTTGAATCCTTTAGGTTATCACTGTCAATAGAATGCCAATTATAAAAATTCTTGATTATAACAACATAGCCAACTTTTTATGAAATAACTATATATTTTTATGAATTACATTTATATATTTATTTCCATCCAAACATCACCAGCCTAATACCTAACACCCAGTACCTAAATAAACCTAATACCTAAATTTGTGAAATAACCGATTTGGTCTTTAGTATTTTGTTTCCTTTCTGACATAAAAGACTTTACACATATTTTTGTATTTTCTCATAAATAAATTATATTTTTCAAGAAACATACTTTATTTAACATTAACCTTGACTTATAACTTTTAAATATATTGGTTTATAGTGTAGGCTGAGAATCCGTAATCTGATAATGTGAAATCCAAAAGGCTCCAAAATCACAGTGTTTGAGCACCAACCTGATTCTACAAGTGAAAATTTCACACCTGAACTCATGTGACGGATTTTATTCAAAATGGTGGTACTCAATACAGAATTTATTCAGCATCCCCAAGGGCAAAAAGACTCTCACAACCCCCTTCAGCTGTGATATATCTTTTCTGCACATGCCAGACTCCCCCATACAAGCACACACGAAAAGGATGCACAGGTGCACAGGCCAGACACACCATGACAAATGTCCCACAATGCCTCACACAGGGCCAATACACCCACACACACACACACACACACATTACATATATATATATAATTATTATATATGTATATATGTATACATTTATATACAATTATATATATAATTATATATATATATATAAATACATTGTGTGTTTTTGCTTCTTTTCTGCCCTGTGGTATAAGGATATTGCTGAAAATAACAAAAAGGCCTGTAGATATGCCTATGAGTAACAGTGATAAGAAAAAAGGAGGCATTTCTGTTTATCTATAGCATAAAAAGTCAAGGTGTTGGGGAAACTGGATGGTGTGGTGAGAAACATCTTACAGAAGAGTATGGTCTTGGAATCACCACCATATATGACCTGAAGAAACAGAAGGACAAGTTGTGGAAGTTCTATGCTGAAAGTGATGAACAGAAGTTAATAAAAAATAGAAAAATACTACATAAAGGAACAAATGAAGATATCTATCATGTACTGAAAGAGTAGATCCATCAGCATCACACATAGGACACTTAATGGTACACTGATCATGAAATAGGATAAGATCCATCATGATGAGCTGAAAATAGAAGGGAGCTGTGAATATTCAACAGGCTGGTTGCAGAGAAATTTAACAAAAGACATGCCATTACATTTGTAAAGATCAGTGGTGATAAAGTATCTGCTGATCTTGAAACAATGGATACATTCATTGAAGAGTCTGCCAGGGTTATTGCTGATGAAAATCTGATGTCATAACAAGTTTAGAATGCTGATGAAACATAACTAATTTGTAATTATTGCCTCAGAAAGACACTCACTACAGCTGATGACACACCTTTTTCAGGAATTAAAGCCAAGGACAGATTAATTGTTCTGGGATGTGCTAACACAATAGGCATGCCTAGGGGTTAAACTTGCTGTGGTGCACAATAGCATGCATCCTCACTGTTTGTGAGAAGTGAATTTCTTACCAGTTCATTATTATTTTAACAAAAAGGCAAGTATCACCAGAAATATCTTTTCTGATTAGTTTCATAAACATTTTGTATCTGTGGCTCATGCTTACTGCAGCAAGGCAAAACTGGATGACAACTGCAAAATTTTGTTATTACTTTACAACTATTCTGCCCATCTCCAAGCTAAAAATCTGCAAACTATAAAAAATGTTTATGTCATGTACATTCCCCCAAATGTGGCCTTATTAATTCACCCATGTGACAAAAGTATTCTGAGATTAGTGAAGGGTAAATATACAAATAACTTCTTAAACAGCATGCTAGGAGCAGTGAACAGAGGTGTGGGCATGGAAGGTTTTCAATGGAGTTTAGCATGAAGGATGTTCATATGTGTTGTTGCAGATGAAAATAGACACGGTTGTGCATGCCTGGCACAACCTCTAGCCTGTAACTATGTTCAGTTTTTACCATAATTAAAGTGGTGACTTTGAAAGATTCTGTATGTCAAGTGAGGGAAAAAAATGATGCCTAACGTCCCTATATATGCAAACAATATACCTTCAGGGTCCATCTGTAAGCTGGAAGAAGTGGATATTGAAGAAATTTTTAACATTAATAATGAGGCTGCAGTTGTTTATTCATTGACTGATGGTGACATAGCAGAAATGGTACCAAAACAAGGTGCTCATGTTAATAGTGACAAGAAAGATGATTGTGTTAACCGTGTAGAAAGAGTATCTATAGAGGACATTGAGAAAATGTGTGATGGGCTTATTGGAGGACTAGAACAGCATGCATTTATATCAGAACAAGAAATCATGTCAGTTTATAAAAGCAAAGGGAAACTTCCAAGACAAAAATCATTCTTAATGAGGATGGTGACTCTCAAGGAAACATTTAAAAATTGGCAGGTGGGACCTAATTAAAGCAAAGAACTTCTGAATGTAAAAAGAAATTACCAAGAGAGTAAACAGCCTACAGAATGGGGGAAAATATTCTCAAACTATGCATCTGACAAAGGCCTAATATCCAGAATCTATAAGGAACATAAACAAATCAACAAAAAACAAAAACTCCAATTAAAAAATGGGCAAAGGACACGAACAGACACTTCTCAAAACAAGATGTACAAGTGGCCAACAAATATATGAAAAACTACTACACATCACTAATGATCAGAAAAATACAAATCAAAACCATAATACAATACCATCTTATATGAGTCAGAATGTGATTATCAAAAAGTCAGAAAAAAAAACAGGTGTTGGCAAGGCTGCAGAGAAAAAGAAAGGCTTATACACTTCTGGTGGGAATGCAAACTAGCTCAGCCACTGTGGAAAGCAGTCCAGAGATTTTTCAAAGAACTTAAAATAAAACTACCACTTAACCCAGAAATCCCACTACTAAGTATATACCCAAATGAAAATAATTCAGTCTACCAAAAAAACACTGCACCTGCATATTCACTGCACACTGTTCCCATTAGCAAAGACACGGAATAAACCTAGGTGCCACAGTGAACTGGATAAAGAAATGTGGTAGAAATACACGGTGGAATACTATGCAGCCATCAAAAAGAACAAAATCATGTCCTTTGCAGCAACATGAATGGAGCTGTAGACGATTATTCTGAGAGACCTAATGCAAGAACAGAAAACCAAATATCACATTTTCTCACTTGTAATTAAGAGCTAAATATTGAATATACATGAACCTAAAGATAAGAATAATAGACACTGGGGACCAGTGGATGGAAGAGAAAGGGAGGAGGGACACAGGCTGAAGAGCCACCCATTGGGTACTATGCTCACTGCCTCAGGGATGGGATTGTTGGACCCCAAGCCTAAGTGTCATGCAATTTACTCATGTAACAAATCTGCATGTGTACCCTTTAATCTATCATAAAAGTTGGAATTGGCCGGGCGCGGTGCCTCACACCTGTAATCCCAGAACTTTTGGAGGCCCAGGCAGGTGGATCACCTGAGGTCAGGAGTTTGAGACCAGCCTGGCCAATACGGTGAAACCCCGTTTCTACAAAAATACAAAAAAAAAAAAAAATATATATATATATATATATATTAGCTGGGCATGTTGGCACATGCCTGTAATCCCAGCTACTAGGGAGGCTTATGCCGGAGAATTGCTTGAACCCAGGAAGTGGAGGTTGCAGTGAGCCGAGACCGCTGGGGCAACAAGAGCAAAACTCCATCTCAAAAAAAAAAAAAAAAAGAGTTGAAATTAAAAAAAAAAAATCCACCCAGCAGAATGCCTCCTCATCCCTAGAGGACCCACTTCCTGATCTCTCAACGTCTTCTAACGTTTTGTTTTTTTTTCTCACCTAAAAAAATAAAACACAGTGTATAAAATACAGCGTACAGTAATCTTTTCTTTCTTTCTTGTTTTTTTTTTTTTTTTTTGAGACGAGTCCCGCTCTGTCGCCAGGCTGGAGTGCAACGGCGCAATCTCGGCTCACTGCAAGCTCTGCCTTCCGGGTTCAAGCCATTCTTCTGCCTCAGGCTCCCAAGTAGCTGGGACTACAGGCTCCCGCTACCACGCCCAGCTAATTTTTTATACTTTTAGTAGGGATGGGGTTTCACCGTGTTAGCCAGTATGATCTCGATCTCCTGACCTCGTGATCTGCCTGCCTCGGCCTCGCAAAGTGCTGGGATTACAGGCGTGAGCCATGGCGCGCAGCCAGTAATCTTTTAATTGAAAGGCAGCATTGTAGGTAGAGATGGAAAGCCTGTGGTTGTTTGTTGTTGCTGCTGTTTAACAGGGGATACGAGTATTCTGGTAAAGCTAATGTGCTACTTTGTTACCTTGAACACACTGTTTTACACTATATTAACAGTGCGTCTTTTTTTTTTTTTTTAATAAGTACTTGACATAAGAAAATGGTTGGTTATTTGTAGCACATAAATTCAAAGCCAGGAGTGATGGTGGTGCCAAACAACTTGTCTACATGGGTGGTTGACATAGTGACACCTTTGCTTTCTGATAGTTCAGTGTACATGAACTTTGTTTCATGCAAAAAATTATTTAAAATATGGTATAAAATCACCTTCAGACTGTATGTACAAGGTGTATATAAAACATACATTTTGTGTTTGGAATTGGGTCTCATTCTCAAGATATCTCATTATGTATATGCAAAGATTTCAAATCTGAAAACATCTGAAATTCAAAACACTTCTGTTCTCAAGCATTTTAGATAAGGGATAATCAACTTGTATATAGTACCTCCCTTATACTTTTGCCTTGGGTGCTATATGTGTTTGCGGCAGGCCTATTATTCTTCCAAGCATGCCAAGGTGAAAGTATAGAAGTGGGAGTGAAGTTTTTCATTAATCTTAACTCTATTGCTGTGTGTGTGTGTGTGTGTGTGTGTGTGTGTGTGTGTTTATCAAGCATTAGTGGGATCTGTCAGAGATGACAGTAATGGGAAGAAATGAGAGATTCTAAATGACACATTAAATAGCCTAGTTAGAAAAAAACCATATAAAACACATTTTAAGAAATCATATTGGCCAGACTATTTAATAAATTGGATATATAAGAGCAGAATTAACATTGTATTGATTGCTTCTCATTTTTAGGATAGTTATCTTTTCAGATATAACTTTGTGTTATTTCAAATATGCCAAAAAATATAATTATAATGCCAGAGCAATTTGATCTTGAGAGAAAGAGGACTATTTAGACATAAATTTTAATGTTTCTGAAGCTAGATTTCCTTTCTTGCCCTAAATATTACACTTCTTTAATCAAATAGAATAGATTACACCTATAAGCCATTTCAGAAATTTCTGTGCATTTGAAACATTAGAAAAATGGGAGAGATGTTCAGTGTAATTTATTCAGTCAGAATATTTCATGCCACGAAGGAATGACAGTATTTACAAAACAAAACAAAACAAAACAACAAACAAATAAATAAAGGGTAAATGCTTAATTACTTATTCTCTCTACCAGTGGAGTCCCACCTGCTTCCAATGGCAGCAAAATGCTATAACCAATGTTTTCTTCTATTCACCTTCAACTTCACCAATCTTTCCCAGAACGTTTGTAAATCTGTCCCTTATTTCTCAATTTGACTTTTGGGTGATTTTTGATATGTGTAACGCACATCATGCTAACATTTATTAAAGAATAGTTTAGCAACTCACTAAAATTTAAATAGGAAGGTTGATATTCAGCATGGGTTTAAACCAGTGGTCCCCAACCTTTTTGGCACCAGAGACCTGTTTTGTGAAAGACAAATTTTCCATGGACCAGGCTAGGGGGTGGATGATTTGGGGATGATTCAAGCATATTACATTTGTTGTGCACTTTACTGCTATCATTATTACATCGTCATATATAATGAGATGATTATACAACTTACCATAATGTAGAATCCGTGGGAGCACTGAGCTTGTTTTTCTGCAACTAGATGGTCCCATCTGGGGGTGATGAGAGACAGTGACAGATCATCAGGCATTAGAGTGTCATAAGGAATGCACAACTTAGATCCCTCTCATGCACAGCTCACAATAGTGTTCACGCTCCTATGAGAATCTAATTCCGCTGCTGATCTGACAGGAGGTGGAGCTCAGGTGCTAACGCAAGCAAGTGATGGGGAGTGGCTTTAAATAACAGATGAAGCTTTACTCACTCACTATCCCCCTCTTCCCGCTCATCTCACATTCTGCTGTGTGGCCTGGTTTCTAACAGGCTAGTTGGTGGCCTGGGGATTGGGGACTTCTGGTTTAAACCACTTCAGAAATCACAAATCAGCCCTGCTGCTTTTAACAATGTAAGTTCTGACTGCTTTTAGACCATCAGTCCCAAAATAATAGGGGAGCCTTCCCCAGATAAACAGTGTTTCTCTATCAAACAATTCTTACTATAATAAGAAGCAAAATTTGATTATAATCTCACTTATATTATGGGGATGATATGGCCAATGCAAGAAATGTTTAATATTACTAGATTCTAATTCAAAAATTAAAGATTAAATAATACAACCAAGAAAGGGATTCTTGTTGCATTGTTTGATACATTCTCATGTTGAACGCATTCCTGGAAAATACTCTCTTGATAACCTAGTTCTCGTGTTCGCATAATTGTCCATCTTTTGAGAACTTTCTTACAAATAGAGTAGGTTAGAGAGCACCCATTTAGGGTTTCCAGAGGAGAAACAATGCTCTAATCTAATCAGCAATACTTTTCCAATTGTTCCCAATTGTCTGAAAATATGTTACTAATAAAATTAACTCTGCTAATTGTACATTTTAATATATTTGGGTATGTGTTCAGTCATGAATAAAAATCATTCTATGACCATCTCAACTCTGATTTCTCTGCTGTCATCAAGCTAGAAGAACCATGTGAAAAATGACAGTATTTCTTAGTTTAATTATTTTGTGGTATCACCACTTTTAAAATTTATAATATCAAATAGAACCTATTTTTTTGCTAGCAATCTAGGAGAAGAAATATTTATTCTCAAGAAACACTCTACATTAAACATTTAAATATCAATGTGGGTGGTGGGGTATGAGGTAGTGGGAAGTGGTTGACTACATTTCATGAATACTATATCTGGCATCCTTGAGAATTTCAAATGACTCATTTATTTAAAAATAATGATAAAGGAATATTTTGAAAGTTGTTCTAACCTGCATTGAGTTACAAGTAGTACACTTTGTTTTATTTTAAACTCACATATCTAGGAGAAATTTGCTTTTCCAAATTTAATTCTTCATTGGATATTATATCATTACCTTATGTTTTATCATCATACGCAACTAATTTGATGAATCAAAAGAAAATATTATAGGATGGGAAACTTATGAGTTAATTGTTTTACAAAAGTTTAATAAGTAAAATGATCCCTGTAAATGGCAAAGATAATAGAGAAAATTACTGTGTCTCAAACATCAGTTAGAAAATTGTGTCAAATTGATTCAATTTTGATCATCTTCTTAGAGTAGCTAGAATGTTATAGCCATTCTTTTTCCTATGCATTCAATAAACACTGAAAGAACATCAACTATGTCCTTGGCACTCTCTTAAAAATACTGGGATTAAACAAAGCTCTTGTTTCATGGAGCTTAGACCTTTCTGAGAGAAATATCCAGACCATGTTAAATCATGTTTGGGACAAGTACAACAAGGAGAAAATAGATGGCAAAATGAATGCACTTAACATAGGACCTTATCTAATTTAGGTGAATAGGAATTATGTTCTTAAGAAATCTGAAACACATATTTGAAGGTTAATTAGTAATTTTCAAAAGACAGTTAAAGCAGGAAGAAAGAATAATATACGTTAAAGTCCTTAGGTGGAAGAAACAAGGCATTCAGATGCTGAAAGTTGACCACGGAAACTAGAGACCCGTGAGTAAAAAGGAAAAACATCTAACATCTTGCCGAAAGGACAGATAAGTGACATTTCATTCAGAGCCAAGAAGACCACAGTAATGGGTTTTGAGGTAAAAGCATTGGGAAGCTATTAAAGGGGATTAAATGGTCACGCTATAAAATGGTCAGGTTTATGTGATTAAAAACTTTGTGCTGAGAAAGTTTCCTGTTCCACACGTAGGAGGCTTGAAAGTTGCCACTCTGTCCTAACAAGTACAAAGTTAAACTGACTACAAAATCGACAACTTTTCTTGGATCCGTAAGAGAGGTGAGGACACAGGGCAAACTGCAACCCTAAAGATTGGAGAGACAGACAAGGAAAACAGGTAGTCAGGGCTTCACAGAGCAAAGACTCAGGAATGGAAACTTCCAAGGGAAGGAGTACTTGAGAAAAAAACCCTGAACTGTAATTGATGAGTGCTAAAGGCCCAGTGTGGACACATCTGAGAGTTAAAAATTCCACGGGGACTCAGTTACACACCACCACCAAAACCCTTTATAAGTTTTATCTCTAGAAGCTCTACCAGGTTCTCACAGTAAAGATCGGGGGAAAAAAAAAAAAGAAAAAGGAAAAAAGAAAGAAAGAAAAGAAAAAAAAAAGTTCTCATGCTTCTGGCAGAGAAACGGAAAAAATATTGAAATTTGCCAGTTTTCTCTGTTCTTCTTAACAAGGCCTGCTCTCAGGGAAAACTAGTTAACCCCAGCTGCTACAGTTTGGCTCTGTATCCCCACCTAAATCTTATCTTGAATTACAAACCTCACGGGTCCAGGGAGGGAAGTGATTGGATCACGAGGTTGGTTTCCTCCATGCCGTTCTCATGACAGTGAGTGAGTTTTCAGGAGAGCTGATGGTTTTAAATTGTGGTACCTCCTCTTCGTTCTCACAAGCTCTCCCTCCTGCTGCCTTATGCAAAGGTGCCTGCTTCCCCTTCACCTTCCGCCATGATTGTGAATTTCCTGAGGCCTCCTAGCCTGCTTCCTGTTAAGCCTGAGGAACTGTGAGTCAATTAAACCTCTTTCCTTTATAATTACCCAGTCTTAGGTAGTATTCTTTATAGCAGTGTGAGAATGCACTAATACACCAGCCTCACCTTCTGGGGTATTGTCAGAGCCTAACTGTCCCGTGGGAAAGAAAATACCCAACTCTAGCTCACTCTAGCCTTCCACAGGAGAGAAGAGAAATACTCCACTTCAGCCCATTCTAGCCACCCAGTCCCACCTAAAAGGGGAGGAAAACTTAGAAATACTTGTGAAGTTCACAGTTCAGAGGCATTAGCTCAGTAAAAGCATAACACCTAATTAGAGGAATGTAGAACGCTTCCCTTGACCTGCACATCTTACCACCACATTGCTAAAGGCCTATGTACAGAAGTTCATGTCCAGCTACCAAGGAAACTTTACAAAGCATGTTGAAAGGCAATGAACACAATTTAAAGAGACAGAAAAATCCTCAGAACCAGACATGACAGGGATGCTGGAATTATCAGACCAGGAATTTAAAACAACTATGATTAATGTGCTAAGGTTCTAGCAGATAAAGTAGACAGGCAATAACATATGGACAATGTAAGCAGAAAAATCGAAATCCTAAGGAAAAAGCACAAAGAAATTCTAGAGATCAAAAACACTGTAACATAAAGAATGCCTTTGATGTGGTTTTTATGTGGTTGTTGTTGTTTTTTTTGAGATAGGGTCTCTTAGTTGCCCAGGTTGGAGTGCAATGGTGCGATCTCAGCTCACTGCAACCTCTACCTCCTGGGTTCATGCAGTTCTCCTGCCTCAGCCTTTTGGCTGGGATTATAGGCACACGCCACCACACCTGGCTCATTTTTTGTATTTTTAGTAGAGACGAGATTTCAATTATGTTGGCCAGACTGGTCTCGAGCTCCTGACTTCATGATCTGCCTGCCTCGGCCTCCCAAAGTGCTGGGATTACAGGTGTGAGCCACCGCGCCCAGCCTTGATGAGCTTTTTAGTATACTGAATATGGCTAAAGAAAAAGAAAATCTATGAAGGTGAAGATAGGACAATAAGAGTCTCCAAAACTAAAAAGCAAAAAGAACAAAGACCTAAAATAATTATAACAGAATATCCAAGAACTACAGGATAAGTATAAAAGGTAAAATTTACACTTAATAGGAACATTAGAAGGAAAAGAAATGAGAAAGAAACAGAAAATATATTTGAAATAATAACAAATGAGAATTTCCCTAAATTAATTTCAGACCAAAGCATAGGCACAAGAAGCTCAGAGAATGCCAAACAGTATAAATGACAAAAAACAACAAACAAAAACTCCTACACTTAAGCATATCATTTTCAAATGATAGAAAATCAAAAATGAATTGAAACAATTTATTTTAAGCCACAGAAAACAATACTGTACCTGCACAGGAATAAAGATAATAACTACATTCGACATCTCCTGAGAAACCAGGCAAGCAAGAAGACAGTGTACTGAAATATTTAAAATTTTAAGGTCAAAACAAACAAAAAACCCAGAATTATGTACCATGCAAAATTACCCTGCAAAAGTGACAGAGAAATGAAGACTTTCCCAAACAAAAATTGAAAGGGTTTCTTGCCAGTACACCTGCATTTCACGAAATGTTCAAAGTTTTTTGGGAGAAGAAAAATAATATAGGTCAGAAACTTTGACCTATATTACAAAAGGAAGAGCACTGAAGAATAAATAAGTGAAGTTAAAATAAAAACTTTTCTCTTATTTTTAATTGATCTAACAGATATGGATTATTTAAAATAATAGCAACACTGTATTTGATTATATATGCTTATGTATGTATCTTATGTCTGTGTGTATAAGTGAAATGAATGACAGCAATAATACAAGGTGTGAAAGGGAGGTTTTAGGATTATTTTGTTATTCCAAGGCACCACATTACCCATGAAGTGGTACAAGTGCTGTTTAAAAGTGGACTTGGGTTAATTGTGAGTGTATATTGCAAACTGTAGAGTAATCACTTAAAAAAAAAGTAACAAAGTGTAACTGATTTGCTAAGAAAGGAGAAAAAACTGGGATAATATAAAATGCTCAATTAAAACCTCAAAGGCCACCAAAGAATGGGAGATAAAAACAGGAATGAAGGTCAAGGGCAACAAACAGAAAATGGTGATAAATATGGTAGATATTAGTATAAACACATCAGTAATCACTTTCAACATCAATGGTCTAAATGCACCAATTAAATGGCAAAGATTGTCAGAGTGGATCAAAAAACAAGACCTAGCTATACACTGTCTATAAGAAACCCACTTGAAATATAAAGGCACATATAGATTAAAAGTAAATGGATGGAGAAAAATATACTATGCAAACACTAGCCAAAAGAAAGTAGAAATAGCTACATTAATTTTATACATAGCAGAATTCAAAGCAAGGGAAGTTATCAGGGATAAAGAAGAGTATTACATAATGATAAAGAAGTCAATTCTCAAAGAACACCTAACAAGCCTTAATGTGTGTACACCTAGCAATAAAGTGTCAAACTAAACAAGCCCTAACTAGTATCTGCAAGAAGTCAATAAGTCTTTGTCATATTTGGAGACTTTAACACTCTTTCATCAGAAATAGACAGATCAGCAGGCAGAAAATCAGTAAGAAACTAGTTGAACTCAATTACACCATTGATCGATTGGATACAATTGACATTTATATACCACCATATCCAACAAGAGAATACACATTCTTCTCAAGTTCACATGTAACATTCGTCAGCATAGTCCACATTCTGGGCCAAAAATAAATAAACACACCTTCACAAATTTAAAAGAATAGAAATCATACAATGCTCTCAGACAATAATGGCTTAAACTAAAAATTTACAGTAGAAAAGTAACTAGAAAATTCCAAAATATGTACAGATTAAACATCAGGCCTGTACATATGAGATTAGTCAAAGACGAAATATGATAAAAAATTTTAAATATTTTGATTTCAGTGAACATGAAAATATACTGTAGCAAAATTTGTGAGATTCAGCAAAAGCAGCGCTTAGAGGAAAATTTGTAGTATTGAATACAATTTTAGAAAATAAGAAAAATCTAAAATCACTGATCTATGTTTCTACCTTAGGAAACTAGAGAAAGAAGAAAAATTAATCCCAAGTAAGCAGAAGAAAAGTAATAATTAGTGCAGAAATCAATAAAATTAAAAACAGGTAATTAATAGAGAATATTGGTAAAACCAAAAGTTGATTATTGGAAAAGATCAATTAGATAATCTGTTTTTTATAAGAAAGGAAAAACTGTAGAGCAATATCTCTCATAAACATAGATGCAAAAATTCTCAGCAGGGCACGGTGGCTCACACTTGTAATCCCAGCACTTTGGGAGGCCAAGGCAGGCGGATCACCTGAGGTCGAGAGTTTGAGACCAGCCTGACCAACATGGTGAAACCCTGTCTCTACTAAAAACACAAAATTAGGCAGGCATGGTGGCTCATGCCTGTAATCCCAGCTACTTGGAAGGCTGAAGCAAGAGAATCGCTTGAATCTGGGAGGCGGAGGTTGTGGTGAGCCGAGATTGTGCCATTGCACTCCAGCCTGGGCAAGAAAAGCAAAACTCCATCTAAAAAAAAAAAAAATTATCAACAAAATATTAGTAGGAAGAATCCAACTATATAAAAATAATTACATACCACACTAAGTGGAAATTATCCAAGGCATACAAGACTGGTTCAACATTTAAAAATTAATTAATGTAATTCATCATATGAAGAGTTCAAAAATTCATATAATTATATAAACAGATGCAGAAAAAGCATTTGACAACATTTAATACTTAATTATAATAAAATTCCTAGTAAACTAGGAATAGGAAGAAACTTTCTCAAATTAATAAAGAAATGTCCTTCAGTAGTAGCCTATAGTTAATATCATACTTAATGGTAACAATTAGAATCTTTCCCAAGAAGATAAGGAACAAGGCAAGAATGTCCCCTCCCATCACTCCTTTTCATTATTGTACGGGAAATCCTAGCTAATGCAATAAGACAATATAAAGAAATAAAATATATACAGGCAGAGAAGAAAGAAATAAAACTGTCTTTGCAGATGATATGATTCTCTGTGTAAAACATTCGAAAGAATTGACAAAAATACCACTGAAAGTAATAAGCAATTATAGCAAGTTTGCAGAATACATGGTTAACACACAAAAATCAAACATTTGTCTACATACTAGCAATGAATAAGTGGAATTTGAAATAAAAAACATACAACCATTTATATTAGCACCCCCAAAGTAAACACTTAATTATCAATCTAACAAAATATGTACATGATCTATGTGAGAAACACTACAAAATCTGATGAATGAGATCAACTAAATAAATGAAGATATGTTTCATGTTTATAGATGGGAAGACTCAATATTGTGCTGTTAGTTCCTCACAAATTAATCTGTAGCCTCTATGCAATCTCAGTCAAAATCTGAGTGGGTTATTTTGTGGATATCAACAAACTGATCCTAAAGTTTTTACAGACAGACAAAAGACCTAGAATAGCCAACACAATATTTGAAGAGAAGAACAAAGTTAGAGGACTGAGATTGCCCAAATTCAAAACTTACTATAAAGTTACAGTAATCAAGACACTATGGTATTAGCAAAAGAGTAGACAAATTGACCAATGGAACAGCAGAGAGAACCCAAAATAAGCCCACATATATATAGTCAACTGATCTCTGACAAAGAAGTAAAGACAGTGCAATGGAGCAAAGGTGGTGTTTTCAACAAATAATTCTGAAACAACTGGACATCCATATGCAAAAAAAAAAAAAAAAAAGTATCTAGACACAGACCTTACAACCCACAGAAAAATTAACTTACAATGATTCATAAACTTAAATATAAAATAAATAACTGTAAAATTTTTGGAAAATAACATAGAAGAAAACCTAGATGATTCTGGATATGCCAATGACTTTTAAGATATAAGACCAAACGTACGTTTCCAAGAAAGAAATAATTGACAAGATAGACTTCATTAAATTTAATAACTTTTGCCCTATAAAAGACAATTAAGTGGGGAATGAGAAGACAAGCCAGACTGGGGAAAAATATGTGCAAAATATATATCTGATAAAGTACTGTTGTTTGAAATTTCTATTTAAAAACTTTATAACTCAACAATAGGAAAACAATCCATTTAAGAAAATTGACCAAAGGGGTCAGGCACGGTGGCTCACGCCTGTAATTCCAGCACTTTGGGAGGCCAACACAGGTGGATCACCTGAGGTCAGGAGTTCGAGACCAGCCTGGCTAACATGGTGAAATGCGTCTCTACAGAAAACACAAAAATTAGCTGGGCAGCTGAGGCACGAGAATTGCTTGAACCCAGGAGGCGGAGGTTGCAGTGAGCCGAGATCACACCATTGCACTGCAGCCTGGGTGACAGTGAGACCCCATCTCAAAAAAAAAAAAGAAAAAAAGAAAAAACAGCCAAAGACCTGAAAATACACCTCATCAAAGAAGATACATAGATGACAAATAAGCATATAAGCATATAAAAATATGCTACATATCAACTTATGTATGCACAAGAACCAGAACATGGATGTTTATAGCAGCTTTATTCATGATTACCCAACCTTAAAAACACCCAAGATGTCTTTCAGTACACGAACAGATAAACTGTGGTACATTGAGTCAATAGAATATTATTCCACAGTAAAAAGATGAGCTATCAGATGGTTGAAAGACATGGAGAAACCTTAAGTTAATATTGTGAAATGAAAGAAGCCAATCTGAAAACACTACATATTGTATGATTCCAACTGTATGACCTTCTAGAAAAGGTAAAACTGGCCAGGTGCGGTGGCTCACGCCTGTAATCCCAGCACTTTGGGAGGCCGAGGCAGGTAGATCATGAGGTCAGGAGATCAAGGCCATCCTGGCTAACACAATGAAACCCCGTCTCTACTAAAACTACAAAAAAAATTAGCCAGGTGTGGTGGTGGGCACCTCTAGTTCAAGCTACTCCAGAGGCTGAGGCAGGTGAATGGTGTAAACCTGGGAGGCGCAGCTTGCAGTGAGCCAAGATCGCACCACTTCACACCAGCCTTGGTGACAGATCGAGACTCTATCTCCAAAAAAAAAAAAAAAAAAAAAAAAAAGGTAAAATTATGGAGATAGTAAAAAGAGGTCAGTGGTTGCCAGAGGTTGGAGGTGAGGTAGGCGGGATGAATAAATGGAGAAGAGAGGATTTTCAGGGCAGTTAAAATATTCTGTATGATATTATAGTGATGGATATATGCCATTGTACATTTGCCCATCCCATGGAATGTGTGACACCAAGATTGAGCCCTAATATGTGTTACAGATTCTGAGTGATAATGATGTGTCAAGGTTGGTTCATCAGTTGTAACAAATGTAACACACTGGTGGGGCATGTTGATAAAGGGAGAGTTTATGCATGTGTGGGGTCAGGAAGTACATGGGAAATCTTTGTACATGACTCTCAATTTTGTTGTGAACATAAAAATACTCTAAAAGACTCTTAAAAAGCACACTTGCTTTTGGGTTGTAGAGATTGAATTGCAGGTGGACACATGCGGATGTGTGGAAACCAGTTACGATGGTACTGCTTGATCTGGGTAGAGAAGATGGTGGTTTGTACAAAGGTGGACACAATGTAAATAGGTGCAACTAGTGAGTTTAAATGTGTATTAGAGGCCGGGCGCGGTGGCTCGAGCTTGTAATCCCAGCACTTTGGGAGGCCAAGGCGGGCGTATCACGAGGTCAGTAGATCGAGACCATGGTGAAACCCTGTCTCTCCTAAAAAAAATACAAAAAAATTAGCCGGGCATGGTGGCGGGCACCTGTAGTCCCAGCTACTCAGAGAGGCTGAGGCGTGAACCCAGGAGGCGGAGCTTGCAGTGAGCCGAGATTGCGCCACTGCACTCCAGCCTGGGCGACAGAGGGAGACTCCATCTCAAAAAAAATAAATAAATAAAATTAAAAAAAAATAAACGTATATTAGAAAATATAAATGTAAAAAAGTGACTATATGTGAAGTTGTTACATATTAAGTTTCAAGAATATCTTTTATGTTGATGTCATGAGTAATTGCTTCACTGATAGTGATGCTGGCTCATTCTTATTCTTTTTCATTTCCAAAACTTTAGTTTCTTGAATCTTGGACCAGGACTTGATTCTGTAATTTTTCTCTCCCCTCCCCTCCCCCCCCCCCCCCTCCCCTCTCCTCCCTTCTCCTCCCCTCTCCTCCCCTTGCCTTTCCATCTCTTTATCTCACTTCTTTTTATCTTTTCTGTCTTGTTTTATCTTCTTTTCTCATTTCTTATACTCTCCTTTTTCTCATCTTTTCTCTCTTCTTCTTTTCCCAATCTAGCTTATTCCATAAAATTCTTCATCAAATGCAATGTTGTCACAAATAAATGTATGGAAGAGTTATTTCCAGAGTTTCTCTCTGGAAACAAGCACAGAGATGGAATCTGGTATGCAGAATATTTATTAGGGATCAACACTTGTGGAAGGTGAGAAGTAGGATTGGGCAGAGTAAAAAGTCAAACTGCAGTGCAGGTTGAACAATCCAAACCCATAGGAAACACCAGAGAACAGTGGCCTAGGGTTGTCCTACTGAGTCAAGTTTTAATATCTTGACTGAGAACAGTTATTGACACTTACTCTGAAAATGTGTGTTTTGGGGAGAAGGAGCATTCTTTAGCAGAGCAGCCCCTGAAGGTGCTGATAACTGGAGGCTCTCTGCTGCCAGCACTCCCATCACCGAGGTCAGTAAATCTTTCCATGAGGGAGAAGCAGGCAATATATCTCATTATATTTGGCTTTCTGTTAATTACACATTTATATCTCCAAACATGGATGTTCTTGTAGGTGTCCATACAAACTATTTGATATCTCTACTTTGATGTTTCATATGTCTCAACCTTACCAAGTCATTTTTCCTCAAAGATGTTCCCAATAGTCTAGCCAGTTCCATAAAGACCAACATTATCAATTGCTCAAGCCAAAATTCTGGGGCAATTCATGATTTCTTCCTCTCTTTGAGTAGCTAAAATCAAATCACCATCAGTACATGTCACTTTTTCCTCCAAAATATACATCATTAGCCATATCCACAGTGACTATTGTTCTAACTCACCACCTTTGTTTCTTCCCTTGTCTATTGCAGAAGCCTACTAATCCGACTTCTAGCATTCATGATTACACAACTAGAGCATATATGTCATAGGACAGAATTATTGTCTCATAAAATGAATCAGACCTTTACATACTGTGTCTCAGACACTTACATGGCTTCCCACTATTCTCTTGTTTTAGATTTTTAAATAGCTTTATTGAGATATAATTCACATACCATACAATTCACCTACTTAAAATGTACAATTAATTTTCTTACATGTTCACAGAGTTGTGCAACCAGAGCCATAATCAATTTTAGAATATTTTTATACTCTCAAAAACACACAAAAGAGCTATACCCCTTAGCTATCATTCTCAAGGCCCTATCCCTCAACTCAGCCCACTATTCTTAAAATAGCATTAAAACTCCTTAGTATAGCCTCTATGCCTAATACAACCTGGCCTCTACTTATCTCTAAGGTGCCATCTCAAACTACATCCTTCTTCTCTCACTATCTTCTAGACACTTTGTCCATTTCTTTCCAAAGTGCCAAACTCATATCTATCCCTATAGATTTGCTTTTAAAGGTCCTTCTGCATGTAATTCTTTTTCTCTGTCTCTCTGCATATATCATTCACATTTCAGTTCCCAATGCAATCTTTTTAAAGGTGTCATCCTGCTCCTTTCCTTCATTGCATTTATCACAATCTGTATTGATCTTGTTTGCTTGTTTACTTGATTTTTCCCTTGCTACCCCCATTCCTTGTAATGTAAGTTTTTTAAAGGCAAAAAAAGTCTCCTTTTAAAATTGCTGTATCACTAGTACCTAAAACAAATTTGCCTATCTTATAGTAGATATTCAAAACATATTTCTGCCTCCATGAATGAATTGATTGTAGCGATGTCTGCTGGGATACAAAAGGCTGTGAAAGAGCAGCTCTATGGAGGAGGATGTTGCATCCAGTTTTAGACATGCTGAGTAAGAGAATATTTCTAGATAACCACGTATAGATATCCAGTGGACAGCTGATATGTTAGTATACAACTCGAAAGAAAGATGTGGGCTGAACCATTAGAGACTACCAGGAACTATTATGAATAGCTGGTAGGTTTTACTTAATCTAAGCAAGCTGATGTTCATAAATTACAAACACTGAACAAATATCTAAATCAAAGTAAATCAAAAGATGGAAAATAAATTTTAGCCCTGTCAGTTATAAAATACAGTTGTTTCTTCTTTTATATATGTTTTATTATATATTTTATTAAAAAACTGAAGAGAAATGGATTAATCAATGAGAAATTGGACTGAATGATAGATATTGCTAACCATTCTAATTCCTGAATGAGGAGTAGTGATGCCTCCTTGTTCCTCTTTCTTTAAATCTAGAGAGTTAGCAAATCCTGTCTCTCCATAATTTAAATATATTTCCTGCTGTCCTTGTACTCCCCTCTTTCCCTTACTTAGTTCAGGCAGGTCCATATTCTTGTTTGCCAACTGCTATGGTTTGAATAGCGCCCCCTACCCACAAAACCTGTCTGAAATCCTAAACCCCAATACCTCGAAATATGACCTTATTTGGAAGTAGAGTAATCGCAGATAATTAAAGTAAGATAAGGTCTTTAGGGTGTGCTTGAATCCAATATGACTGATGTCCTTATAAAAATGAAGAAATTTAGGTACAGAGAGAGGCATGCGCCCGGAAAGAATGGTATGTGATGATGAAGGCAGAGGTTGGGGGATGCAATTTCAGGCCAAGTAGCACCAAAGATTGCTAGCAAACCACCAGGAGCTAGAACAGACCCATGAAGAGTGTCCCCCACCGCTCTCAGAAGGAACTATCCCTGACTACACCTTGATTTAGGACTTCCAGCCACCAGAACTGTGAGATAATACATTTCTCTTGTTTAAGCCACCCAATTCGTGGTACCTTGATGCAGCAGCCCTAGAAAACTAAAACATCAGTCTACTAATTGCTCTCTTCCCTAACTCAGATTTTCATCTCTTTCATGCAGAACAGTCACTGGAATAATTATTTCAACACGAATAATTTTGATAATTATTCTAACATGATAATTATTCCAATTATTTATATCCCTCTTCAACTTAAAATATTTAGTGACTTTCCATTGCCTAAAGGATAAAATGTAAATTCAGGCTCTGTCATAATCTAGGACTTTTTTTTCTTTTCAGCATACATATTAATTCTCAGAAAAAATAGTGTGGTTCAGTGAATATGTCACTTTCTCATGCCCACGTACATGCGCTAGTTCTCTTTCCTCTGCAGACAATGTTCTCATTTTCTTTACTCATTGAATATTCTCCCAGTTATTTTATTTTATTTTTTTGATATGGAATCTGTCTCTGTTGCCCAGGCTGGAGTGCAGTGGTGCAATCTCGGCTCACTGCACCCTCCGCCTCCTGGGTTCAAACAATTATTCTGCCTCAGCCTCCCGAGTAGCTGGGACTACAGGCGCGTGCCCCCATGCCTGGATAATTTTTTGTGTCTTTAGTAGAGACAGGGTTTCACCATATTGGCCAGGGGTCTTGATCTCCTGATCTCGTGATCCACCCTCCTCAGCCTCCCAAAGTTCTGGGATTACTGGCGTAAGCCACTGCGCCCAGCCTCTCCCAGTTATTTTTTAAGTCTCAACTTTTTCATTATGTTAGGTGAGAATTTTGCTATCAACAGTTATAGGTACTTTTATTTTATGCTTCTATTGTACTTTATAAATAACATCAGTAAGAATAAAACACAGTACTTTATGATTTTGTGTTTGTGTGTGTTTGTATTAGTCTGTTATCATACTGACATGAAGAAATACCCAAGACTGGGCAACTTATAAAGTAAAAGAGGTTTAATGCACTCACAGTTCTACATGGCTGGGGAAGCCTCACAATCATGGCAGAAGGTGAGGAAGGAGCAAAGGCACATCTTACACGGTGGCAGGCAAGAGAGCATGTTCGGGGAACTGCTCTTTATAAAACCATCAGATCTCATTAGACTTGTTCACTATCAGGAGACCAGCATGGGAAAAATCTTCCCCCATAATCCAGTTACCTCCCATTGGGTCTCTCCCATGACACATGGTGATTATAGGAACTACAATTTAGGATGAGATTTGGGACACAGCCAAACCATATCAGTGAATGTATATTTATAAATACACTGAAATAACTATGTATGTGTGTGTGTGTATATGTGACTGATATGTATATGTATATCTGATATGTATCCACTATTATGTATATGTATGTATAACAGTGTATGTATACATATACTGATATGATACATAATAGCAAAAACATAGTAAGAGTCACCTTTATTCCAGTTCCCAACAAATTCCTTATCGCCATCTGAGACCACCTCAGCCTGGACTTCATTGTCCATATCAGTATCAGCATTTTGGTCAAAGTCATTCAATAAGTCTCTAGGAAGTTCCAAACTTTTCCACATTTTCCTGTCTTTTTTGAGCCCCCGACTCTGTTCCAACCTCTGCCTGCTATCCAGTTCCAAAATCACTTCCACATTTTGGGGTATCTTTATAAGAGCACCCCACTCTCTGTGGTACCAAGTAGCAGTGTGAAAACTGAGTCACACTACTAATAAAGATACACTCAAGCCTGGATAATTTATAAAGAAAATAGATTTAATTGACTCATAGTTCAGCATGGCTGGGAGGTCTCAGGAAACTCACAATCATGATGGAAGGGCAAGCAAACATGTCCTTCTTCACATGACAGCAGCAAGGAGAAGTACTGAACAAATGGGGAAAAAGCCCCTTATAAAACCATCAGATCTCATGAGAACTCACTATCAAGAGAACAGTATGGGAGAAACCACCCGTGATTCAATTATCTCTCTACCTTGTTCACCCTTGACACGTGGGATTATTACAATTCAAGATGAGATCTGAGTGGGGACACAGAGCCAAACCATATCAGTGTATACATACACCACATATTCTTTATCCAAACTTCCACTGCTGAACACTTATGTTGATTCCATATTGTTGCTTGTGAATAGTGCTATGATAAACATATGAGTGCAGATATCTTTTGTTATAATGATTTCTTTTCCTTTGGGTAGATACGTAGTGGGATTGCTTAATTGAATGATAGTTCTATTTTTAGTTTTTTTTAAAAAATCCATCCTCTTTTAGTTTAAATATATTTAAACATATCATGGTTTATGCAACAGAACTTATTTTTATTACTTTAACAAATATTTATGGAGAAATTACAATTTTACAGACATAGATTGGATTTGTTCGTATGACTTTGAGCCACACCCATAGGTTGTAACCTTGTGGTACTGAGAATCAAATGGAAGATATAAAGACTAATCAAATAATACTACACATAATTTTACAATTAGAGAGATGATAAGTGATATGACGGGAAATCAAGTGTGACTTGTGAAAATAAAGCACTAGCTTTATTCATTTGGCAATGAATGTGGAGCGACTGCTTTGAATAGTAGGAACATGTTCAAATACACTAAGGAGAACAAAAATTTGACAGAGGGAAGGAATAGCACAAGGCCAATCTGATGCTACCATAGGAATTGATGGACATAATGGCTAAAGAATGCAAAGAAAAAGCATAGCTTGATATTAATGTTTTTATTGGTCTGAAGGATTGTAGATTTTGTCCAGAAGGCAAAGTAAATTATTTTAAAATATTTTAAATGGGAGACTAATGTGATATCTTTTTTCTTTTTAAATGAGCCTTATGGCTGCACTATAGTGAGATAATAATAAAGACAAACATTGAAAGAACTGGTAGGAAGTCACCAAAGAAGACCAGAGACAGAAGACACAGGTAACTCAAAATAGGGAAGATGAGGTAGAGATAGAGAAGAGTGGTCACATTTAAGTGGATAATTTTGAAAGGAGTTAGTAATAAACTATATAGCAGGTGAGACTTGAACAATAAATATCAAGAGATACTTCAATTTTCTATCTTGTTCAGTTAGAATTTTGTTTTCACTATATTTTTACACAAAAGTATAGAGCTGGAAGACATGCTTGTTTTTTTAAGTAATTAGGGCATAGACATAATAAAATATGGATTTGACTAAATAGTATGGGCTAGAGCCAAGGGTGGGAAGAAATGAATGCCCAGTTTTGAACAGTAACAGGTAGAGTAGAAAGCATCAAAACAAAACTGAAATGTGGCCAGTATAAAAAACTGGCAGGTCTAATATCACAAAAGCAAGAGATAACTAGTGTTTCAGTTAAGAGGGGTTGTAAACAATGTGAATTATAGCAAAAGGATTAAGTAAAATGGGTTTGAAAATGTCCACTGAAATTAGAGCTACTAGGGAAAGTTATTGCTATGGAGTGATGAAGGTGAGTCAGCCACCTGTGAATTGACTAGAATTGTAGCCCTCTGGATTTCTTCAAAATAGAAAATAAAATTATGAATTTATCAAAAAAGTCATTATTTTCTATGTGTGGGTTGGTTGAAATTATCCTCTGAAGTAAAAATTTATACTTGCCTAAATATTAGCAGTTATTCCTCAGTAGCTTACAACCTTAAAAAAAAGTAAGAGTATTTTGCACAAATGTTTACTTCTGAGATTAAAATGAAAGATTACTCAGGTTTACATATGTTTAATGTATTTCTCAAGGCAATTTTAAATCCAATAATGCTTTGTTTCCAAAATGCTGATTCATTTTTAAGTCATATTTGTTTCCATGTTCATTGGTTTTTCTTTCAAATAAAATTTTACACAAACATAAGAAATAGATTGTTTACATGTAAGGTAATGGTTAAAATTACACCAAAGATACTTTAGAAAAAAAAACTTAGAAAAAATAAAATTTGATACTGAAATTCATTCAGCTTTTAGGACATAAATGACTACATGAGCCAGTCTGTATGATTTCTTTCTCTTTTTAAAAAAATTAAATTACATAACACAAGAGCTGTTTAGATTACATGTTATTAAAAATTTATTTTTCAGTTGGCTAATATAGCAGTCTGTTACTGAATTACTTATTCTAAATAAAGTCTTTTATTATGAATTAGCAATTTAAGTCTATTTCAAAAGTACAATAATATACACATTTGTATATTTTATTTTCTATTTACAACTAAAGCCAAATAACATTTACTTCTCTCTCCTTACCATTTTCTCTTACGATTTTGCAGTCTGTCACTGAGAAATAATTTTTTTATCCACAAATGGAGTAAGCAGACAGTCAAACACATTAAGGTGATTTCCTCCTATTCTTGAAAGAAGAGATCAGAATACAATCCTTTCTATGATCATTTACAACTTACATTTATTACATATAGTCAAATTAAAAAATTTAATTTACAAAAAATAGTTCTAGTCCTTAAGAGTTTAAGAATACAGTCGTGATATGTACTGGTCTTTATTATCTGTTTATATTTGAGATACATTGTTCAGGATTCAATTTATATTTGGGATGTAACCAGGCACAGTGGCTCAAGCCTATAATCCCAACACTTTGAGAGGCCAAGGCGAGAGGATTGCCTGAAGCCAGGAGTTTGAGACTAGCAAAAAAAAAAAAAAAAAAAAAAAAATTAGCTGGGCAAGGTGGCATGCATCTGTAGTCCCAGCTATTCAGAAGGCTGAGACAGGAAGACTGCTTGATCCCAGTACTTCAATATTACAGTGAATATGATCCTGCCACTGAACTTCAATCTGGGAGATAGAGTAAGACCCTGTCTCAAAAATAATTCACTGAAAATAATAAAGAGTATTCTAAGGCACTCAGCACTGGAAGTAGATAAAGAATGGAAAGAAGTTTTTAAGGCTGGGCTCACGCCTGTAATCCCAGCACTTTGGGAGGCTGAGGTGGGCGGATCACAAGGTCAGGAGATCGAGACCATCCTGGCTAACATGGTGAAACACCATCTCTACTAAAAATGCAAAATATTAGCCGGGCGTGGTGGCGGGAGCCTGTAGTCCCAGCTACTCAGGAGGCTGAGGCAGGAGAATGGCATGAACCCGGAAGGCAGAGCTTGCAGTGAGCCGAGATCGCGCCACTGCACTCAAGCCTGGACGACAGAGCAAGACCCCCTATCAAAAAAATAATAATAATTTAAAAAAAAGAGTAACTTGAGCCCCTAGAATTTATTACATCAAAGGATATAGGAATGCTTCCCCAAGATGGAGGTATGAGTCATATAGGAGATAGAGCCTGCCTGGAGCCAAGGCGGGTTCCAACCGAAAGTCGGTCCAGACAGGCATTAGTAGCCCGACAGTGAAAATATATGTGAAGCAGAAAACTGGGAAAATTCCAGGGACTGAAGGAAGAAGAGAACAAAAGGACATACAGCTGATAATTTAAAATAAAAGAACTTCAGAGTCTGCAAAAGTTCCCACAGAGAAAATAATGTACTACTAAGGGTTTGCTGTACCCAGAGAATGTTAAAGGAACGTACTGCACTTATAGTCACCAGCCAAAGAAGACACTTCCTGATCTCTCCCTTACCTGCAATACAATTAGAAATAAATAAGGAAAAAAACCCTCATAATATTAATACATATGTTTGGATTTAAAAACACAATGGTAACATAGGAGAGAAATAACTTTTTCTCTCCTGTTCTTTGGCTGTGTCTGAGAACTGGGCTGGCATAAGACATTTTAATGCGAGAAAAACATACAAATTTTATTTAATATTTGTTATGTGGACATGGGAGCATATAGGGAAAATGAAGACCTAGTAAAGTTAAAACTGACTATAACCTGGTCAGTTAAAAGTGACAGCTTATATACATTTTTAAACAAAGAATGAAAAATTTGTGGAGAAATGACAAGACAAGGAAATGGCACTTATGCTTTGGGAGGTGCTAAAGTGCGGGAAAATGACTAGGAAATACATGGAGGAAACTAATGAAAAATGAGAGTTATTTTAGTAGGTTTGTTTACATAGATCCATTTTGAGGTTGACTCCTAGTCTCCAGTGAAAAGAATATTCTTCTCTTTCTGGTACAGGAAGGACATCTTTCTCACAGATAACTTTATGACCTTCTTTTAGGTAGAAAGGGAGAAGTCAGAGAGCCCTTCCTGCCTCTGCTGTTTCTCAAGTGCCTTCAGCTGAAAATAATCAATATGCCAAAGTGCAATACTCTGTGGTGGCATGTTTTGAACCTCTTTAATTGTTAGAAAATAGAACTAAAAATAATAAATGTAAAATATGTTTATTATTTATGTTTATGCTTCTAGGTATCAAGTAGCAGGAAAAATATTTTATAAGTGAATACATTTTAAGGAGGTAAGGGGAAAAAGTGGTAATAGAGAAACTATGGTAGAACATCAATATCAACAGTATCAATTAACCCTTTCTGTATCCAGACCCTTTAAAATGTAACATTGTAGTGCCTTCCCCACTCTAATGGTGTTGACCATGTGACTTGCCATGGGCAATGGGAAGGTATGAGAAGTAACACTAGTAGAGACTTCTTAAAAACATTTCCCTATTTATGCTTTCACTCTTCTCTTCTGCCATTACCATGAGTAGAACATGCACAGTATCTTAGACATTTCAGGGTTCTGTAAGAAAAATACTGTAGACTGGGCAGCTTAAACACCAGAAATTTATTTCTCACAGGTCATGAGTCTGGAAAGTCCAAGATTGAGGTGCTAGCAGATCCAGCATTGTAAAAATCCACTTCCTGGCTTGCAGATGACTCTCTTTTCATTGAATCGTCACTTAGTGGAGAGCAGGCAGAGGAAGCAAGCTCCCCTGTCTCTTATTATAAAGGCATTAATCGATTCGCAAGGGCTTCACCCTCTTAATCTAATTACCTTCTAAAGGCCCCACTTCCTAATACTGTAACATTACAGGGTTAGGGTTTCAGCATCAGTTTTAAGGGGACACAAACATTCAGTCCATGACACACAAGCTAACCCATCATTCTCAGTAAGAGGAAGAGACGCTAAAGATGTGGATCAGAACTGAGTCTTCCTAGTGGTCCAGGCCAAGGCTATCTAAGATCAGCCAAATCTCTTCAACCTCCAGACAGGTGAGCAAGCCCAGGCATCATCAGCAGAGCCAAGGAGATAACCCAGGACTGACCCAGCAAGTACATCCTCAATCAGTAAAGTCTAGCTGAAGTTAGCTGAAGTTCACTGAATGCTGCAGATTCATGAGACATCTATCTATCTATCTATCTGTCTATCTATCTATCTATCTATCTATCTATCTATCTATCATCTATCTATTTTCTATCTATCTATATGTCTATGTATCAGGTATGTTTAGAGGTTAGTTGTTATTGTAATAGATAACCAGAGGTTTATCACTTTAAGTAGCTTTAATTGGAAAAGAAGAAAGATGGAAAACTGTGCTAAACATCCTACTGAGGATGTTAGAAAAATAACAAGATAGTAATATCTCACAATGCAAGTAAAGATATGTGACAAAATAAAAATAGAAATTAATTTAAAAATATATATATATAATAGAGACAACCATCAAAACAATGCTGGTTCTTCACCAAAACTAATGCAGCAGACACCCTTTTGCCAATATTACAAAGGTGGAAAATGTGGAGACAAAAAATACAAATTAAAATAGGGATATGGCAACATATTAAATATCAAGGAAATTTTCAATTTTCAAATGGAATAGTATGAATAGCCTTTTTATTTTACATATAAATTATTACACACAAATTAGAGAACAGGAAAGTTATACAAATTCTATTTTCCATGAAACTAAGAAACCTGTGTTTCTCCCAAAACACCACTATGTAGCAATTGGTTATACTTATCATTGTTTAAACATGAGGAAACCTGAAATGGCCAGCACTGAACTGGATAAATGAGTGTCAGCAGCTTAGGAAAATATCCCAGAGATATCGCTCTACCATTAAATGGAAGCCAACACTTCTGAGGAGAGGGTAGGAAAAATCCGTAATTAGAGACAGTTAACAACATTTCCAAAGTGGAAGTCAAAAGCATGTAATTGCAGCTTCCCTTAATAAAGAATACTGTTGCCTTGGGGAAAAAAAATAAACAGAACTAAAACAGAGTCCACCCCAATAAGGCAGCCACTAGCCTCATGTGGCTCAACATTTAAAATATTGCTAATCTAAGTTGACAAGTGCTATAAGTATCAAATATACACCAGATTTCAAAAACATAGAACAAAGAAAAAGATATCTAATATATCATTAATAATTATATTTTGATTAGGTGTTGAAATTATAATCTTTGTGATACAATAGACTGAATAAAGCATATGAAAATTTATTTTACTTGTTTTGTTTTTACTTTTTTAATAGGCTACTAGAAAATTAAAAAGTAACACATGTAGTTTTCGTTTGTGGCTCATATTATATGACACTGTGGAAGGAAGAAATTGTAGCCTTAAGATAAACGCAAGCATAAACAGACAAGTTGATATATTTTTGCACCTTAAAAGAACAACAACAAAAGTGTAAGACAAAAACACCAAATGTAGATATATAAAAAATTTTAAAACATTAGATTTGTGTATATAATAAAAATATATATATAAGGATATAAAATTAGAAGCTGCCAATTAGAAGATATTGGCAAGCATGCAACTCATAAAGGATTGGTATCCAAAATAAATAGAAACAGAACTCAAGATAAAATATGAGAAAAATAACCCAATGAAATAGAACAATGAGCAAAGAAACATGAAATGGTCGATAAGTATATTAAAAAGTCCCTTAAAACCAACAGTAATTAAAGAAATAAAAATTCAAATTGGCTACTCTTTGCTGTCCAACAGCTTGCCCAGAGTTCAAAGTGAAATGAAAAAGCATAGGATTTTTGTTTCTCCACAAAAACTAATGCAACAGACACCTTTTTGCTAATATTATAAAGGTAGAAAATGTGAGCACAAAAAATAAAAATTAAAATAAGAATATAGCAACATATTAAGTCATCATGGAAATTTTCTCTTTTAAAATGGAAGAGTATGGATAGCCTTTTTATTTCAAGTATAAATTATTACAAAATAATAACAAAATCATAAGATATTTCATTCACTTTGAATTCAGGGCAAGCTGTTGGATAGCAAAGAGTAGCTAATTTAAATTTTAGAATGCCATTGTTTAATTTGCCATTAGAATTTACCATTGGTTAAAAGATTTTGATATCTGTAAATTTTATCTGAATAACAGTACTGCAATAGAACTGTTATCAATAAATTATGAAAATAGAAGGGAAATTATCACTGAAGAGATAAAAATTTAAAAATGAACTCTTTTTCATAGTTTTATGGAGTTTAGCCTTACAGGCTAACATTTTATTTTAATAAAAACCGCAATGAGATATCACTTTATACCTGTTAGCATTTTATGTGGGTCAGCATCCATAATGAAATTAGCAACATATGTCTAGAGATTTCTAGGCAAATGATGCTGAATGTAAAGAGGAGGTACAGCATCCTACCAAATAATTTAGATTTTTTTTAATCTAGAGATTTCATTGGCCAAGAGCATGTGCTGATGTTGAGGAATTGAAGACAAGAGTAAAAGACATAAGATAAATGGGAATACTTTTTCTGAGCATCCTTTGATTCAATTATATTTTCAACACTGTGTCCTTTCAGGTTTTTTTTTGTTGTTGTTGTTTTCTGTTTGCTTTGCTCCCAACGGAGTACACAAATTAATGGATGTGCAATAAATTACCTTTATGAGAGATGGGAGAAAAATACAGAGCTCTGGCTTTTTTTTATCAAGGGGCTTATAATACATAGATTTCCATACATGAAGCTATCAAAAATCCTAGGTAGAAAAAAAGAGATTATAAACAAATTCATGCTTATGTTAATACATTCCTCAAACCACAGGGCAAGATATGCTATGGTAGTTCAAGGAAATAATATGACAGGTGCAATGACACATGCCTGTAATTTCAGCTACTGGGTAGTGGGGAAAGGAGAATCACTTTGAGCTGAGGAGTTTGAGTCCAGCCTGAACAACACAATGAGACTGCATCTCAAAAATAAATAAATAAATAAATAAATAAATAAAAGCACAAAGAAATGGTTTCTTCTAGGCCTTGCTCTAAGAATTTTCTGTTTGTCCTTCTAGGCAGTGACCTATGTCTTGAGAATTGTCCAGTTAAATTGTCATGGATTAGAACATGCAAGGAAATGGGCACTGTTATCATGTCAAGTTAAATCGACTTAGATTTGCTTTTACATTTAGTCCAAGGCATTTTGTATTTGCTGAGGTTCTTACTGAAGAGGGGTGTTCTCAACTCCATCAACTTAGTAAGTTGAAACATGTCCAAAACTTGCCTTCACAAATTTTGATATATTGTTTCTCCATTCATGTTTCTTCTTCCAGGGTAATAAATACTTCTATTCTTAGGTAAGTCCTTTCATTTTCCTTCCTCCTGTTGATTTCCATGTGTATATATGTATGCTTGACTACATATCAATTATATTAAAAAGTAAATGTATTATTTAGTTAGAAATCAATAGAAAAGCCTTACATTTGCTAATACCTGCTGACAAAAAAAGAATAATATATTGTGTGTCTTTTAATGTTAAAACTGGTGAAATTATTATCTCTCCTAAATATGTATGATATAATCTTTAATATGTCAGAATCCTTTATTTATTTATTTATTTATTTATTTATTTAGAGACGGAGTTTCACTCTTGTTGCCCAGGCTGGAGTGCAATTGCACAATCTCAGCTCATTGCAACCTCTGCCTCCCGTGTTCAAGCGATTCTCCTGCCTCAGCCTCCCAAGAAACTGGGATTACAGGTGCCACCATGCTGGGCCACTTTTTATTCTGTGTTTATTTTTAGTAGAGATAGAGTTTCACCATTTTGGCTAGGCTAGTCTCAATCTCCTGACCTCAGGTGATTTACCTGCCTTGGCCTCCCAAAGTGCTGGGATTACAGACATGAGCCACCGCACCCAGCCCCAAATCATTTATATAAAAACCCTGAGGTTATACATATTTTGAAATTTGGAATGATTCAAATTTGAACGATAGTCGATGCATGGACTATGTTTTATAATATTTCCATCTGGTTCTAAGGTAACACCATATAGTTACAAAAATTACAATTACTAAAGTCAAATAGTCACTCTACTTGCAATAAAAATCACAAATTGTGTTCAGCTAGAGTCAAATCATATAGTAGTAACACATTAATAAATGATGTGGCAGAAAAATACAGATTAGAAATATTCTAATTCTTCTTAATTCAAAGTAAATGTCAATATCTACATTCATCTATCATCTATTAATATCTGTTCATCCATCCATCAATCCATGTACATGTAATATATGTTCATCATATCAAGTTGTTTGGAAATCTTAGAGAACAAGATGTGAATACATATAAAAAAGTTCGGTGCAATGCAAAACAAAACCACAATGAGATATCACTTCATACCAGTCAGGATGGCTATTACTAAGAAGACAAGAGACAACAAGTGTTGGAGAGGATGTGGAGAAAAGGGAATTCTTGTACACTGTTGGTGAGAATGTAAATCAATGCAGCCATTGTGGAAAAGGTATGATGTTCCTTAAAAAAATTGAAAACTGTGTTACCATGTAATCTAGCAAGTCCTTTTCTGGGTATATCTTCAAAGGAAATGAAATTAGCCACTCATAGAGATATCTGTGCTCATGTTGTTTATTGCAACATTATTCACAATGGCCAAGATATGGAAACAACCTCAGTGTTCATTGACAAATGAATGGATAAAATTTATGGTATGTATTATACAGTGGAATTTTATATAAGCCATAAAAAGAAGAAATCTCGACATTTCTGACTATACGAATGAACCCAGAAGACATGCTAAGTTAAATAAGGCAGACACAGAAAAACAAATCATGTATAATGTTACTTATATGTGAAATCTGAAAAGTCAAACTTATAGCAAAAGAGGTAGTATGGTGGTTGCCAGGAGATCTGGGTTGAGGAATATGAGGAGACATTGACCAGAGGGTACCAACATTCAGTTTTAAGAAGAACATAATCTGGGCATATAACATGCAGCATGTATGGTGGTGAGTGTATTAATTTGATTGTGATGATTATTATACAATGTATACCTTGAATGTATTCAACCTTTACTTGTGAACTAGATATCTTAAAGTTTCTCTGAAAAGAAACAGAATCAACCTAAGTCTTCATTAACCAATGAATGGATAAAGAAATTTTGCTATGGATACATGCATACACACAGTATATTCTTTCTTTCTTTATAAAAGAAGAAAATCAGGACTTTTGCAACAACCTAGATGAATCTAAAGGACACAATGCTAAGTGAAATAATTCAGACACAGAAAGAAAAATATGGCATGATCTAGCTTATATTTGGAATTGAAAAATAAAACAGTAGAATACATAGAAACAAATAGTAAAATGGTGGTTACCAGGAATGTGGGGGCAGGAACTGGGGAGAAGTAAGATGAAGGGAACAAACTAGCAGGTATGTTGGATGAATAAGTCTGAAGGTCTAATGAACAGCATGAAGACCATAGCTAATAATGTTTGATATGGTTTGGATATGTGTTCCCTCCAAATCTCATATCGAAATGTGATCCCCAGTTTTGAAGGTAGGGCTTAATTAGGGGTGTTTGTGTCATGGGGCTGGATCCCTCATGAATGGTTTGGTGCTTTCCTCACATGTGTTTTCACTCTATGAGTTCATGTGAGATCTGGTTGTTTAAAATAGTCCAGAACCTCCTCTCTTTCTTGCTTAATCTCACCATGTGACACTCCACCATGATTGCAAACTTCCGGAGGTCCTCACTAAGAGCTGATGCCAGCACTATGTTTCCTGTAGAGTCTGTAGAACTGTGAGCCAAAATAAACCTCTTTTATTTATAAGTTACCCAGTCTCAGGTACTCCTTTATAGCAATGCAAATGGACTGACATGATGGGGTATTATATATTGGAAATTTGCTAAAGAGTAGATTCTAAGAGCTCTTCCCACACAGACACAAAAAATACAACCTATGTGAGATGGTGGAAATGTTAACTGACCATTGTAACCAGTTTGTCAAAACATCATGTTGTACACATTAAATGTATACACTATAAAGATAATTAAATATTAATCTACGTGATAAATTTCTCAAATTACTTTGCCAAAAGAAAAAAAAGTATGTTCCACAAAAATCTGTTTGCTTTCTTTTATCAGTCACTGATTTTATTAGGGCACACAATGTTTCCTCTTTTAACCTGGCTACCTGGAAATGGAGAGATAAATTTTGTTCTTGATCACAATAAATAATTAATTCCACCCATATACAGTATATTCCTGCCTTTCTTCTAATTAGATTTTGAACAAACAAATTTTGTATTTTAACTGGCCTACTTCATATATGTTTTAATATTACATGTTACTTCAAACTAGATTGGGAACTAGTATCTCTATGAATCATAAGTGAATAAATAAATAAATGAGAGAATTAATTTACAAATATCCATATCAAAGTTCATTAATAAATTTGGACAAATAGCAACATTACATACAAACTGCACTAATTAAAAAGGTTAATAATATCTAGCACTTGATGAAATTAACATTGAGCCAAATCTGACCTTTGAATTATAGATTTCTTACCTTCTGTTTCCTAGAGAATTAGCATTTTTATAATCGAGCATATTTTTCTTACTGAATTAACCAAAAAATGTTGGTAATATATAGAAATATACACAGTTTGCCTCAGAGCCATCACATTTAATGTAAGCAAAGTGGCAGCAGATTATGTTAATTCATATAGAGACCAAGAAAAGTCTTGTACACATAGTTTAAGAAGTTCCTGTTGAGAACGTTAATTTACATATTCATGTTCAGTGGCTGAGTTAATGGAGAAACAATGCATACATTTAATTTTAGCCTTAAAAGAGATATATAAAATATATTATACTCTGGTATGTTTCTAGAGAAACTTATAATTTTGTCCCTTAAGTACATTACGAATATTGAACTCACTTGTTCCCTGTCAGCTCTGAAATAATAGCACAGCCCCATGCCTATCCCATCTCCTCCTTTGCAACAAAACAGGACTTCACAGCCAGATTGTTTAGTACATTCCGCTACTCCACTGCACACTAGCTGTGTGATCTTGGACAGGCTGGTTGTCCTAAAGCTTTATTTTGCATCTGCAATCAAGATACGATATAGTACTTTTCTCACAAAATCAATGATAATAAATATATCACTTTATATAGTTCTTGAAAAATACTAATTGCCAAATTAAAATTAGCACTAACACAATACAGTTTTTCTTCTTCTGAGACCAATAATAGTAACGCTCACAGAAAAAGCAAATGCTGGCAATTAATTTAATGATTTTAGTAATGTCTTTTAGGGGACTATGCTTTCAGCCAAGTAAATAGCAAAGAATACCTGACTCATACAATCAAGTCAGAATTCAAGAAGATATAGGGTCCATCTGGCTTGTACCAGACACAATAGCAAATGGGCAGAAGTTGTGTTCTCTTCATTTAACTTTTCATTAGGGAAGATAAAACAGACATTAAATATTTGCATGAGCAAGAAGATAAGATGGAGAGTGTTGGGACACACCTATCAATTAACCAACAACCAACGGCTTGATAAAAATGCAGTAGCTGTGGTACCAGAAGATAAATATAAATGAACTAAAGAGAGAGAGAAAACAAAAACTCAAACAGGCAGAACAGCAAAGATGATGTATAAATGGCCGACAAACATACGAAAAAATGTTTAATATCACTAATCATCAGAGAAATGTGTGGAAAAACCACAATGAGACATCACTGCAGACCCATTAGGATAGCTACTATCAAAACAAAACCAAATGGAAAACAGATGATAGCAAGTGTTGCTGAGGATGTGGTGAAATTGGAGCCATGACACACCAATAGTGGGATTGTAAAATGGTGCAACCGCTATGAAAACCAGTAGGGAGACTCCTCAAAAGTTTAAAAATAGACTACCATGTGATTCAGAACTCCAACTTCTGGGTATATACACAACAGAACTAAAGCAAAGTCTTGAAGAAATATTTGCATACACCATATTTATCACAGCACTATTCACAAGTGCCAAAAGGTAGAAGCAACCCAAATGTCCATCAACAGATGAATGAATAAATAAAATACGACATATAGGCTAGGCGCGGTGGCTCATGCCTGTAATCCCAGCATTTTGAGAGGCTGAGGCGTGTGGATCACCTGAGGTCAGGAGTTTGAGACCAGCCTGGCCAACATGTTGAAACCCTGTGTCTACTAAAAACACAAAAGTTAGGCGGGTGTGGTGGCACGTGCCTGTAATCCCAGCTACTCAGAAGGCTGAGGTAGGAGAATCACTTGGACCCTGGCAGGGGTTGCAGTGAGCCGAGATCATACCACTGCACTCCAGCCTGGGCGACAGAGTGAGACTCTGTATCTATCTATCTATCTATCATCTATCTATCTATCTATCTATCTATCTATCTATCTATATGTATGTATATATATATGATATACATACAATGGAATATTATTAAGTCTTAAATATGAAGTCATATGCTACAACATAGATGAACCTTGAGGATATTATGCTAAGTGAAATAAACCAGTCAGAAAAAGACAAATACTGTATGATTCCACTTATATGAGGTATATAATCGAATCAAATTTGTAGAAACAGAAAATCGAATAGTGGTTACCAGGGATTGGGAGAAGGGGCAAAATGAGAATTGTTTAATGGGTGCAGAGTTTCATGTTTAGAAAAGGAAAATTTCAAGGGATCTGTTTCACAACAGTGTGAATATATTAACACTATTATACACTTTTAAAAGGTTAAGATGGTAAATTGTGTGTTGTATTTCTTTACAATAATAGTAATAACAATAATAAAACCAGTAACAAAAATATTTTAAGTCCATAGAAGCAGGATAGACTTCTACCACCCAAAATTTGTTCATCTTACGACTACTGACACCACCCATGCACTAGGAAGTTATGAATGGTTTATTACTCACAAAATAATGAGGCTTTCTGGGAAAAGCAGGGTAGATTTAAAAGCATGTCCAAGAATGGCATGAGAGAACAGGAAAAGAAGACCAATTTGGTGTCTTACAGTGGCTAGAGAGTAGAGCAGACTGAGGATTCTCTCATGTGGGCCAGGGCTTGCTTGGTTTGTACTTTGTGACACTGACAAAGAAAGAGACTTTTCTTTGTTTGGTTAAACTTTCTCTGTGGAGCAGAGGGGAAGGAGGAATGAAAGAGTTCGAAAGTCATTAGCAGCCAAAAATCAAAAAGAGGGTCAGATTATTACAGTTCATGATTGTTACAGACTTACAATTCACGGTGTGACAGATGATTGAAATATCCCTTGCTTCATTTAACTAAATTTGAGCTTGCTTAATTAAGCCATTGTGGTGTTCTATGATGCTAAGCCATAAGTGAGGTAAAATGTTCGTTGAATGCTTCGATTATAATTTCTTCATTTTAGGTTTGATAGCTCATCTTGTATCATGGCTTTATATATGGAAATACATGTGAGACTTTATGTTCAGCAAGTGACCATGCTGAGCTTGCAGGACAATGCTTTTATGACCTATAGCAGCATTCGGGCAGCTAGGTGCAGAGGGTCATGAGTTCAGGGCTGATTAGATCCTCTGTTTCCAGGACAGTCCAGTAGCAGCCAGCAATTGCCACTCTAATGAGAAATAGCATGGGACTCAGGAAGGAAAATTGAGGCTGAAAATCTGCTAAAAATAGGCACTAAATAAAAAAAAATTAGCTAAATCTCTGACTGTAATGTATTTACCTGCTGCTGATTTAATAGTGTCAATAACTTCAGCAATAATGGGAATGGGGTTTTAATGGATGTGTGAGTCCATTTGCATTGCTATAAGAAATATCTGAAACTGGGTAATTTATAAAGAAAAGAGGTTTATTTGGCCCATGGTTCTGCAGACTGTACAAAAAGCATAGTTCTGGCCTCTGCTTCTGGTGAGGGCCCCAGTAAGCTTACAATCATGGTGGAAGGTGAAGGAGAGTCAGCATGTTACATGGTGAGAAAGGGAACAAGAGGCAGAGTGAGGAGATACCAGGCTCTTTTAAACAGCCAGATATGGCATGAGCTGATAGAGTGAGAACTCACTCATTACCGGGAGGACAGCACCAAGCCACTCATGAGGGATCTGTCTTCATGACTCAAACACCTTTCATTAGGCCTACCTCCCACATTGGAGAGCATATTTCAACATGAGATATGGAGGAGACAAAACATCCAGACAATATTAGTGTGTTGGGCCACAGAATTAATGTTTTGATAATCTGCTATGAAGCAGCATTCATTTTCCCAAGTGCAAGATCAGACCAGATTGGGCTGTTAAATGGAAAAACAGTAAGAATAATCAAAGTTCTCTTCTCTAAACAAGTCTTGTGTAATGAGTTTCATTTTTGAAGACGGTTTAAATTTCTATTGTGCTGTATTAACAATTTTATCCAGGGAAAGGCCCATGGGGTCCCTTTTATTTTAGTCAATTGTAAGTGCCAAGTCTTAATTAATTTTCATTTTTTATTCATTGATTTGGAGCATCAATCCCCACCACAATACATTTTAAGGCAATGGGTGCTGTGACTGTTGGGAATTGAGGAAAGACAATTTTTCTAATAGTTACTTGAAGCTTACCTATTTATTGTCTATTTTATATGCAGTACATCTCTAAAATTATAGTGGCATTTTATTTAAATTCAGTAGGACTCATAGATAAACTTGATTTGAGCTTCAGTATTCATAAAGGCCATGAAAATTTGCTAGTAAGTGCATTTCAACAGATGTTAAAGTTAATTCAAAACCTATGTTGTAATGGCAAAAGCTAATCAGTGTTTTTTAATCTTTTTGTTATATAAATTAATTTAATAAAATTTAAATTTCTAATTGGGTCAAATCATGGACATCTATTTCAGTTTTTGTTTCTTCTGTCTGCATCCAGTGGGAAATAGGGTTCTCCCTATGCTGCTCATATTTATAAATTTCATACTCTAGTGAAGCTTAACTTTGGCAATGATTATTTTATAGAGTTTTAGGACCCAGAATTTAATTGGCCTTGAATTTAATCCCTTGAGTTTACCATGGAGGTGCCATGGGTGTTTTTTCCTAAAACCCTGAGAAGTGGTATTTTTATTTCAACAAAGGAATAGTGATCAGCAACAGAAAATTTATTGTGTAGAGTCCTATGAGCCATCTGCTTTTAGGAGAGTGATTTCAGTATGTCACATAGTAACTGTTTTTCCTCTCCAGGAGCAGAAATCTAATGAGACTACATACTGTACAGCCTGTCACTCTCTACCCTAAGAAGACCAAAGAGTGAGGGACTGATGCTTGGTTGAGACACACAATCAACAGTTACAGAGTATGTGTTGCTCCTTCGAACCTAGCGTTAGTCAGATTTACGTTGAAACAGAGACAAACTATTCAATCTGAGACACACAGATAGAGATAGAGGCACATGGCCCAAAGTCACTTCAAGGAGGGCCTCAATCCCACATCTTGTCCGTAAACCCCAATTATAACTTCTGATTTAGATCAGGACCAACCACTGTAGAACTCAGCAAATATGGAAAAAAGCAACACAGAACAAAGCTTGCCAGCAGGCAGCAACAAAACTCAAGCGCATGCTAACCAGCAAGCAGCAGAACTAGTTAGCAAGTCAAAGCAAGACAAAAAGGCCCCCAGTGGTAGTGGTCATTGCCTAAACACTTTTATTTTTTTGAGACTGAGTTACCCTTTTGTCCCCTAGGCTGGAATGCAATGGTACAATCTCGGCTCACTGCAACCTCCGCCTCCCAGGTTCAAACAGTTCTCCTGCCTCAGTCTCCTAAGTAGCTTGGATTACAGGCACCCACCACTATGCCCGGATAATTTTTGTATTTTCAGTAGAGATGGGGTTTCATCATGTTGGCCAGGCTGGTCTCGAACTCCTGACCTCAGGTGATCTGCCCACCTCCACCTCCCAAAGTTGCAGAGGCAGAATGGGCCTTCCCACCCAAAATTTGGTTCAGATAGCAAGACTAACCTACAACACACATACCAAGAGGGTATGAAAAGTTTTACTACTCACATAGTGAAGTTTTCTGGGGAGAGCAGGGTGGGCCTCTCATCAGGTCGTAGAATGTGAGGAGAGAGCAAGGAAAAGAGACTGAGTTGGAGTCTTTTGTCCCTAAACCATACTCTTGTCCCAAAACCCTAATTATAGGGTGTGGGGGTGGGATGAAATGGGGCTGGGGTTAAGATTTCCACTCACAGGTTTGATCGAGACCATCCTGGCTAACACAGTGAAACCCCGTCTCTACTAAAAATGCAAAAAAAAAATTAGCCAGGCGTGGTGGCAGGCACCTATAGTCCCAGCTACTGGGGAGGCTGAGGCAGGAGAATGGCGTGAACCCGGGAGGTGGAGCTTGCAGTGAGCCGAGATCGTGCCACTGCACTCCAGCCTGGGTGACAGAGCCAGACTCCGTCTCAAAAAAAAAAAAAAAAAAAAGATTTCCACTCACAGGTTGATTGATGTTGTGTGGTCTGAACTCCCTACTGGTGCTAAAAAGGAGAGCATTCCCATGCTTTCTTAACAACTTGCCCATATGCAGTCTGAAGGGGAAGAAAACTGGTAGGATTTGAAAGCTGTTAGCAGTTGAACGCACAAATGTGGTCAGACTATTACAAAGATCATGACCAAAGTCCCTGAGGCCAGTGAAAACATACAATTTCGAAGGGATTGAAATTGTTGCTGAGTGGTAGTGACGTGGTTTGGCTGTGTCCACACCCAAGTCTCATCTTGAATTGTAACTCCCACAATTCCCATGTGTCGTGGGAGGAGCCCAGTGGGAGGTGACTGAATCATGGGGGCATGTCTTTCCTGCACTGTTCTCGTGATAGTGAATGAGTCTCACAAGATCCGATGGCTTTAAAAATTGGAATTTCCCAGCACGAGTGCTCTTTGCCTGCAGCCACTCACCTAAGATGTGACTTGCTCCTCCTGGCCTTCCACCATGATTCTGAGGCCTAAAGCCATATGGAACTGTAAGTCCAATAAACCTTTCTTTCATAAATAGCCCAGTCTCAGGTATGTCTTTATCAGCAGCGTGAAAATGGACTAATACAGGCAGAAACTAAGTTAAAAATAAAAAGGGAAGGATATAGTGAAACAGGCTACATGTTGCCAAGACTGGACAGGAACTCCTGGGATCAAGTGATCTTCCTGCCTCAACCTCCTGAATAGCTGGGATTATGGGTGCCTGCCACTATGCCCAGCTTATCTTATGCCTTTCTTTACAAGAAGTTAAAACATCTATTCCTTGACATGAAAATATAATGGAGAAATTAGTATCAGAAATGCATAAGAATATACTTTGTCTATTCTTGGTACATATTTTATGCTAGCTGTATGAAAAAAATGTTATTTACTCTTCCTACTTTCTGAACAGAAAGCTCTCAGCGTACTCAGGCACAAAAGAAAGTCAAATAACTGTTCCAGTATATTCCTGCTAACTTGTAGCTATTTTATTAATTCTAGTTCCATTTATTTCTATTTGATTGGTTGTATAATTTCTATAAGTTTCCATTTAAATAATACATATCAATACATTGGGTGTATGTCCTTGTAATACACATACACAGAGAAAATTCTGAAATTTGCACAGCAAGACAAATACAGCATTTTAGGTCAATTTAAAAGATTAATTTTATAATGGCAAGTAGAATTTGCCAACACATTCCAGTTAAAAAATTCAAAATGTCTATTAGTTGAAACTGGTGTTATATGTATAATAGAGTCTTTTTGAAAAAAAGAAGCAGAATCCAAACTAGTTACATAAACAGAGATCATTTAAAGCAGGGATTTGGTTATATGAGTGCTAGAGAACTGTAGTTGGCAAAAGGATAAGACGGAGATGAAAGCAGGAAGAAGCTAAGATTCATTCATAGGAGGCAATAAAAGGAATCCAGCACTGGAAGAGGAGGGTCCTGAGGAGCTGCAGCAGACCACTGAGGAGGTGCTGCTGCCCAGCTGCTGCTGGTTCCTTTGAGGAGCTGTAAGAAGACTGGTTCTGGAAGTGAAGAAAAATTACTAGCAGCCAGAGCCAACTTCTTCTGCAGAAACTAAGAGCCATTGGCCGAGTGACACTCCAGGAACAGCAGGCAAATGGGAAAGGAGGAGCCCTTTGTCTGCCTGCAACCTTCTGATCTCCTCAAAGCACTTCTGCAGTAGAACCTAACTAGGAGTCAACTGGACAGCAGACATGTAATTTTCACAGGCTCAGCTTTGGCATCTTAAGAACATACAGTTTGGAGCTGTGAGACACTAGCCTAATATGTGGAACAATGTGGAAAATTTAAAATCCATCTGGTGGATTTGTAATGTGGATGACCTTAAATGATAACACAGTTAGGAAAGAGGAAGCTGTTTTACATTTACATACAGAAACATATAGTGGATGTATGTAAGGATGAGCACTTCCTCCCCTCTTTTCTATTTGGTACTAGAGTAACTTTTGATAAACCACTCTGCTGGGCCATGATGCAAGAATACTCTTAATTGAGGGCTTGATCCTCAGTACTCCAGAGGTCATTTCTGAAACTTCCTTTAGATACTACTAACTTGTCAATCGTGCATTATTGATTAATTCAACAAGTATACATTATGCATCTTCAATTTTCTAGGCATTACGGATGGCTAAAATTCAGCACTTAGAAGTCTTAGGAACAGAGTAGATTTCGCAAAGCCGGTTTCTCCTGGTAAATAATAAAAATACTTAATGATAATATCTAAAACTTATAACTATGCTAAAATCAAAATATGTTTTATCAAATTCTGGGCAAATTTAAAATCTGAACTAATCATCTTGTTCTTTTTGTGTGTTTGCTTCCACTGGCATTGCTTTGCCTGGGGCATGACTTGGTACTATTCCCACATGGATCATGTAGGCTTTCATTCTAGGTAAGCCAGCATGATGCTGGTAGCCCAGAAGTCAGCAAGCCTTAGGTTTTCTGCACTAGTGGAGTTTATGTATACTGGCCGCCCATTTCTTATGTATACTGGCTGCCCATTTCCAGATGGTGGTTCTCGTTTTTACTAGGTCTAAGCATGTGGAGAGGTCTTGCTTTTCTTGCATGGCCTGAAGACTGGAAGGGGGATTTGTATAGACTGCATATATACTGTAAATTAAAGCATAACCCATCAATTCTAAACATGGTATAATTCAATCTCCTCCTTTTCTAATATAAAATACTATAGTTTTTGGATAACAATGGTTATTGTTAATGTACAAAAAACACTTCCATATGGTGGTGTTAATTTTCTCAAGAAAAATTTACTGTGTTAACAGTTCAGTCTTTTAAGAAGAGTTTAAATGATTGTCTTCTAGTGGACGTAAGGCATTCTAGACTCACACTTCCACGTGTGCCTCCCTAATACCTCCTCATTTCCACTGCAGATTCTATGATAGATGTTAATCCCAAGCAAATGTGTCCTGATAGAGGTGGTTCTTCCCTTTTCCAAGTAAATAGATGTGACAGCAGTTGACGATAAAATCAATGTTAATTTTCAGTGAATTGTATTCATAAGAAAATAGCCCAGGGTTCTAAATAGAGAAAGACAAAAAAAAACCCCAGAAAACAAAGAAAGAAGTAAGGTCCTGTGTTTGGCTTTTTAAATTTGATTTGTTTCTATTACAAATAAATTTAACCTCTAATGATCCGGGGTGTTTGTTTGTTTTGTTTTGTTTTAATTTTTTAGATGGAGTTTCTCATCACCCAGCCTGGAGTGCAATGGTATAATCTCTGCTCACTGCAACCTATGCCTCCCAGGTTCAAGCGATTCTCTTGTCTCAGCCTCTCGAGTACTGGAATTACAGGTGCCTGCCAACACACCTGGCTAATTTTTGTATTTTCAGTAGAGACAGGGTTTCACCATGTTGGCCAGGCTGGTCTCAAACTCCTGACCTCAGGCTATCCGCCTGCCTCAGCCTCCCAAAGTACTGGGATTACAGGCATGAGCCACCGTGCCTGGCCATGATCTGTTTTTTAATCTTTCTTTGTCTTATCTCACTGTATAGTGGTAAATTAAATAATAAAAGAGTGGCATTCAATTGATATTCAAAAAATCTTATTTATATATGACATATGTAATGATATGTTTTTTATTACATATTGATGATATATAATTATGTTTTATATTTCATATATAAATACAAAATATATAAATAAGATGATATTTCTGATATATAGTTTTATCATTTATATATTTTATCATTTTCTGATATATATATTTTTATCATTATATCATGACTTATTTTATAATATATTATAATATAATACTATATGACTTATTTTATAATTTATTATATTATAAAGATATTTTAATATATATTTTTAAATGTGTTTCTGATGTATGTTTTTATATATCAGAAATATTGTTATAATATAATATATTTTGTATTTATATATGAAATATATAACATACTTATATCTCATCAATATATAATAAAAATGTATATCACTTTGTATATAATATATAAATAAAATTTTTAAAATATCAATTGAATGCTTGTCTTTTACTATTTTATTCACCACTACATAGCAAGACAAAGAAAGATTAAAAAACAGATCATTAAGAGGTTAAATTTATTTGTAATAGAAACAAATGTATGTATTTCACTGTTTATAATGATGTGTGTCTGTGTATGTGTATGTGTGTATGCATATATATGTATATTTCTCTTGGCCTACTGGCTACTCCTGTTTTTGTCATTTTATCTCTTTCCTTTCATTCTAGTATTTGTAAATGCAGTTTGTAGCAAAAGTGTACAGGTATCAAAGACTGATTTGATCTCCACTCCTTCCCAAATCCTAGCTTTTTATAGTGATGTGTAGCCATCAGGGCTAATTGTATACAATCATCACTTCCATTTATAAGTAGAAACTAAAAAGAGTTTTCCTTCCATGGAAACAATTTTAGAAGTGATTGATGGCTCCCCAGAACCTCTAACAATAACTTATTTAACCCATAACATACCTGAGTCATAAGGAAATAATAGGAGAGAACATAGATGGAAGTAACAGTTTCATGAAGAAAGTCATTAAGAGTTCAAATTGTGAGCCATGTGATACCCCATCCACAAGAGGAGAAGCAGTAAATGGAATCAGCTCTTTGACCTCAGAAAACCTACTTGAGAAGTTTACTTAGCTATAAAATATAGGCGATTGGCTGGGCGCAGTGGCTCACGTCTGCAATCTCAGCACTTTGGGATGCCGAGGAGGGCGGACCATGAGGTCAGGAGTCCGAGACCAGCCTGATCAACATGGTGAAACCCCGTCTCTACTAAAAATACAAAAATTAGCTGGGCATGGTGGCATGTGCCTGTAATCCCATCTACTTAGGTGGGTGAGGCAGGAGAATTGCTTGAACCCAGGAGGCGGAGATTGTGGTGAGCCAAGATCCTGCCACTGCACTCCAGCCTGGGTGACAGAGCAAGACTCCACCTGAAAAAAATATATATATATATGTGTATATATATATATATTTTTAATTATATATATATTTTTAAATCTACATGTATTTTTAAATTTATATATATTTTAAATTATACATATTAAAATATATATATTTTTAAATTATATATATTTTTAATTTTATATATATATATACATGCAATTATATTATTAGGTTGGTCCAAAAGTAATTGCAGTTTTTGCCCTTGAAATAATGGCGCCAGGCGTGGTGGCGCATGCCTGTAATCTCACCTACACAGGAGGCTGAGGCAGGAGAATCCCTTGAACCTGGGAGGCAGAGGTTGCAGTGAGCTGAGATCATGCCACTGTACTCCAGCCTGGGCAACAAGAGTGAAACTCCATCAAGGAAAGGAAAAGAAAGGAAAGGAAAGGGGAAAGGGGAAAGGGAAAAGGGGAAAGGGGAAAGGGGAAAGAAAAGAAGGAAAAAAAGAAAGAAGGAAAGAAAGAAGTAATGGCAAAAACCACAATTTTTTTTTTTTTGCAACCATCTAATATCTATATTATAGTGCTCATGTGAGAAAATACATGTAAAGTTACCACCAGGTTTGGCATTCATTTAATTAGCATGAGCTATTACCATCATGAGGAGTCAGCACTTTGCCCCTTCCTCCTCATCATGGGAAGTTGGAGATAAGAGTCATGCAGGAGTGAGTGAACGTGGGAATCATACAGGAGTCACTAAGTTCCTTCAGGACTAGGTCTGTGTGGATGTGGGTGTTGCTGTGTTAATAAAATCTGGCCAGAGACAAAGGGTTTGGGAATTTATGTTAGAAAGAAAAGAACATTGCCCTTGGAGCCAGGAAAATTAGACCTGAGTTCTGATGCATGAATAATTCTCTGTAATGTTTGATTCAACTACTTCATTTAAAAATAAGTCAAATGATATCCAGACAAAAAGCATGGTAGATGTGATTTTCAAATGACGCTTGTAAAAACTGTGTAGCACTTGAAAGCACTGTAGATATGCAGTGCTCTATCATTACAATTATTACTGTTACAAGTAATAATGAAGATTATCTTTTGGTCCAGGAGCAGTTCCTCAATCAGCCTTCTGTTTTCTTCATAGAGGCTCAAAGAACAAACATGTCTGTTTTCCTTTGAACTATCATGACCCAGATGATCAAATTAACTTTATTCTTAATTTATACATCACAATCTTATAATATTTAACCAACTCTTTAGTTTGTATTACAAATATAGCCCATTCCCCAACTTCTCTACTGAATTTCTTCCCTCCTTCTTTATTTGCCTTTCCCTCCCTCCCTTCCTTCCTTCCTTCCTTCCTTCTTTCCCCCTTCTTTCTTTCTTTCTTTCCTTTTTTTTTTTAAAAAAGAGGACATTTACTGCTTTAAATAAAGAGTAAACAGTGAAAATATGGAAAAAAGTTGTAGTAATTAAGTAAATTTACAGAAAAACAGACATGTTTTACTTAGATCATGTGAAGAATAATTCATTTTTCATAAATAACTTGTTTTCAGAGAAGAGAGAATAGAAAAAGGCTTTATTTACGTTTATAAAGTAAGGACTGAGGCTTGTTCTAAAATAATAAGATATATCATAGTAATCATCATTCTTAAATAAAAATCCCTTTGGGAGGAAATTTGAGTCCGTTAGTTTGAAAGTAGGATGCTGCCAGAAGAAGCATCGTTCTCAGACGGAGGGTGAATGGTAAGGTACGGGGAAAAGTGAGAACTATACAACATGACTTTGTTTTATTTTCTTGTCTTCCTTGATAGTCTAGCCATTGAGAAATTGCAAAAATACAAGCCCTTCTCACCATTTCAGGGAATCTTATCTGCTGTTTACCAATAATTAGAACTTTGGAATTCAAGTTAGGTAAAGCTATCAAGGTCAACCAATCTAGTTATTTCTAAATTTGACTGAGCATAAGAGACACTTGGGAAACTTTCTCCTGGAGATTCTGATTCAAAATATCTGGGATGTGCCTCAGAAATTAATATTTCCAACAAATAACGAGGTGAATCTATTGATCTAGCCATTGCAAGAATACTCTCATGTTACTGCTTTGGAGCCAAAAACGCTGAGACTCATTGTAGTAAACAAATCAACTGCAAGATTCCATAAACTGAAAGGAACTCCATAAATGAGTTAGTGCCGGACTCATGTTAAGAACCTAGATCTCCTTTTAGAACAGAGCTCTGTTTTCTTTTAATTCAAGGTCAGACTGATGTGAAAAAATAGCACATGTCTTTGTACCAATTGGTATTCACCAGTCAATACCTCATAAAGAAAATACATACCAAAATACAAATTGTTTTCACCTTATGTACTGATGAAAAGTAGGACAAGCTATCCAAATACTTTTAACCGATTTTCATTTGTGAGGTGAGCTAGGATTTAAAACTAGAACTTGACAAGTTTACAAGAAGTGGTTATAAACTGAAATAAGTTACTGAGGCTGCAGAATCTCTTTCCCAAGGGATAGGTTTCTTTCTTCCTTTTTTTAATGCAGTAGAACAAATGGGTAGGGGAAAAGACAAGTTGACTCTCTCCTAGAAATCTTCTTTAGCACTGTAATCTAGTAATTTACTATCTCTTTCCCTTTTTATTCTCATTTTTCTTTATTCATAACAAATTATTAATAATTACATGCACTTCAATGAGACATATGGATGAATGCAAGGCAATAACACAGATACATTGTCTTATTCTTTTTCTTTTTTAGAATTTAACTTTTAAGTTGAGAAGTACATGTGCAGGTTTGTTGCACAGATTATTTTATCACCCCACTATTAAGCCTAGTACACATGAGTTATTTGTCCTGATCCTCTCCCTGATCCCACCCTTCACCCACATGTGGGCTCCAATGTCTGTTGTTCCCTTCTATGTGTACATGTGTTCTCATCATTTAGTTCCCACTTATAAGTGAAAACATATGATATTTGGTTTTCTGTTCCAAAACATATGATATTTTGTTTTCTGTGTTAGTTTGCTAAGGATAATGACCTCCAGCTCCATTTACATACCACATTTTCTTTATGAAATCTGTCATTGATGACCACTAAGGTTGATTCCATGTCTTTGCTATTGTGAATAGTGCTTCAGTGAACATACATGTGCATGTGTCTTTATAATAGTACAATTTCTGTTTTGGGGGTATATACCCAGTAATGGGATTGCTGGGTGGAATAGTATTTCTGCTTTTAGGTCTTTAAGAAATTGCCACACTGTCTTACACAATAGTTGAACTAATTTACATTTCTACCAACAGTGTTTAATTGTTCCTTTTTCTACACAACCTCACCAGCATCTGTTTTTTTTTGTCTTTTTAACAATAGCCATTCTGACTGGTGTGAGATGGTATCTTTTTGTGATTTTGATTTGCATTTCTCTAATAATCAGTTATGTTGAGCTTTTATTTATATTCTCGTTGGCTGCATATATATCTTCTTTTGAAAAGTGTCTGTTCATGTACTTTGCCCTTTAAGCATATCAAAAAGCTTATCTACCACAATAAATAGGATTTATCCCTGGGACGCAGAGTTGGTTCAACATATGCAAATTAGTAAATGTGATTCATCACATAAACAGAACACAAGACAAAACGCCACGATTATCTCAATAGATGCGGCAAAAGCTTTCGATAAAATCCAACATGCATACATGTTAAAAAAAAAAAAACTCTCAATAGACTAGTTTTGGAAGGAAAACACATGTAAATATTAAGAGCCGTATATGACAAACCCGCACAGCCAACATCATACCAAATAGGCAAAAGCTAGAAGCATTGCCCTTGAAAACCTGCACAAGACAAGGATGCTCTCTCTCACCACTTCTATTCCACATAGTATTGGAAGTCCTGGCCAGTGCAATCAGTCAAGAGAAAGAAATAAAGGACATCCAAATAGGAAGAGAGGAACTCACTATACCACTGTTTGCTGATGCCCTGATTCTGTATCTAGAAAACCTCATAGCCTAGGCCCAAGGGCTCCTTAAACCAATAAACAACTGCAGTAAAGTCTCAGGATACAAAATCAATATCCAAAATTCACTAACATTCCTATAGACCAACAGTCATGCTGAGAGCCAAATCAGGAACAGAATCCTATTCATAATTGCCACACACACACACGCAAACACAAAACCACCAAAAAACCTAGGAATACAGCTAATCAGGGAGGTGAATTACATCTACAAGGAGAACTAAACACTATTTTAAAATTTATATGGAACCAAAAAGGAACCCAAATAACCAAGGCAATCCTAAGCAAAAGGAACAAAACTAGAGGCATCTTGCTAACCGACTTCAAACGATACTGCAAGGATATAGTAACCCAAACAGCATGGTACTAGTACAAAAACAGAGACATAGACCAATGAAACTGAATAAAGAACCCAGAAATAAAACTGATCTTTGACAAACTTGACAAAAATAAAATAAAATAAAACCAATGGGGAAAGGATTCCCTATTCAATTAATGGTCCTGGGTTAACTGGCTAGCCACATCCTGAAGATTGAAACTGGACCCCCTTCCTTGCACCATACACAAAAACTAACTCAAGATGGATTAAAGACTTAAATGTAAAAGCCAAAACTATAAAAATCCAGAAGACAATCTATGCAATAACATTCTGGACATAAGAACAAGCAACGATTTCATGATTAAGAAACCAAAAGCAATTGCAACAAAAGAAAAAAATGACAAATGGGATCCAATTAAACTAAAGAGCTTCTGCATAGCCAATATATCAACAGAATAAACAGGCAACCTACAGAATGGGAGAAAATATTTGCAAACTATGAATTTGACAAGGATCTAATATTCAGCATCTATAAAGAATTTAAACAAAACAGATTATTTACAATCAAGAATTATTAAGAAAATCATAGAAACTCTTTGACCTTTACCGATATCATAGCTCATGGTTCTTTCTTGGCCATCAGTATTCAAAAATTATTTTTTAAGGAAAAGGTAAATACACCAATAGTAAAATGAGAAACATATATAAACAGATAAATTGCAAGAGACAACCATAGTTGTGAAATGAGTAATTCTATATTCAAGATTGTAAATAGTCAAAGATATACAAATAAATCTCTTTTACCTAATAGACTTTTACTTTTAAGCAGTAAATGATAATCCCAGAATTATAATTGAGATACAGAAAAGAAGCTGTCAGTCTTTACTGGGAGGATAGTAAATCTTTTAAAAAGCCCTGAAAATGTCAATAGTTTATAAAATGGTAATTCTACTTTTAGAATTTATTCTACAGAACTAAGCATATAATTATTTATTAATTCTTTCATTCAACAAATTTTGATCATCTGCTGTGTATTAGGAAACTTGTTGGTCATTGAATATATATGTTTGAGCAAAGTCAAGTACAGCCCATGCTTTCAGGACACTTTTTGTCTAGTAGGGGGATTAAGAATTCACAAAATGATCACAAATTATGCATAACTACAAAAAAAAAAAAAGCAAAGTACTATGAAGTTAAGGAAGATGTTGTTATGAGATACTTCCTCTTTTTTTTTTTTTTTTTTGAGATGGAGTCTCACTCTGTCGCCCACACTGGAGTGCAGAGGCTCGGTCTCAGCTCACTGCAACATTTGCCTCCCGGGTTCAAGAGATTCTCCCACCTCAGCTTCCTGAGTAGCTGGGATTACAGGTGCACATCCCCATGCCCAGCTAATTTTTGTATTTTTAGTAGAGATGGGTTTTCACTATGTTGGCCAGGCTGGTCTTGAATTCCTCACCTCAGGGGAGCCGCCCACCTTGGCCTCCCAAAGTGCTGGGATTACAGGCCTGAGCTGCTGCACCTGGCCTCCTTACTTCTTTTCAGTATTACTGCCCCTGAGAACGTAACATTTCCACTGATACTTAAAAAACAAAATTGAAGCCGGGCACGGTGGCTCACGCCTGCGATCCCAGCACTTTGGGAGGCCGAGGCACGAGGATCACGAGGTCAGGAGATGGAGACCATCCTGGCTAATATGGTGAAACCCCATCTCTACTAAAAATACAAAAATTAACTGGGTGTGGTGGCACGTGCCTGTAATCCCAGCTACTCAGGAGGCTGAGGCAGGAGAATCTCTTGAACATGGGAGGCAGAGGTTGCAGTGAGCCGAGATTGCAGCACTGCACTCTAGCCTAGTGACAGAGAAAGACTCCATCTTAAAAAAAAAAAAAAAAAAAGAAAAAAAGAAAAAGAAATGAACTAGGCAAAGAGAGTTTGGAAAAAGGAACAGCACATGTAAGACCCAGGATTGGCAAAGACACAGTCTGTTCAAGAAATTGAAATATGATCTACATTATATGGTAGAGAAGTAAAGGGTCAAGGAAACAAGATGAGGCTGGAATGGTAAGCAGGGTGGAACCCTGCCAAGCCATTTTATGGATATTGATATTATCCAAAAACAATAGAAATCCAGTGAACAGACTTAGCAGTGAGTAACGGAATTTGACTTGTCTTTTAAAAATGTCCCTCCAGCTATAGCGTAAAAAACAGATTAGAGAGAGTCAAGAAAAGATAGTAGAAAACCAGTTAGGAGGTGAATCCTGTCCTGTCTGTAAGAGATAACTGTGGCTTATATCAAGCAGTGCATATAGATGGGGAGAAATTAATGAACTCAAGTGATACATGCGAAATCTTTAGAATATATAATAGGTTGGATATGGTAAAGGAGGGAGAGAGATTCTTTAAGAGGGACTCCAAGGCTTGCTGAAATAACGAATAGAAAAAGGGTACCAATCAGAAAAATAGAATTATGGCTGAGGGCAGGATTTCAGTACACTGTTTGGGAAGGAAGATAAAGAGGTAAGTTTTGTAGCTGTTGTAGAGGAGTTCCTTCTGAGATTTGTAAGTGACTGTATTGCTAAGTCACTTAGTATGTAGGGCTAGAAGTCAGAGGACAGATCCATAGCGGAGATGTAAATATATGTTTCCTGGATATTTAATAATTATTGAAGTTATAAACACGAATGAGATTTTCTTGAAAATACAAAGGGTCTTCCAAAAGTTCATGGAAAATGTGTACGATTAAAAATACTATGCATGAATTTAAAAATATTTGTAATAAAATAAACCTGTACTAACTTGTTATATCTAGACAGGATCAAATTTGAGGCACTAAGAAAGATAAGATATTAGTTTGAAAAGAACCCCTGTCTGAGCTACATGAATTCTGCTAAGTTTGAAGCCACAAGCATCCAGTGTATGGTAAAACTTGGGTGGAAGAAAGGTGAACTCACTGATGCTTTACAAGAAGTTTAGGGGGACAATGCTGCAAAGAAACAAGCAGTTTACAATTGGATCACTCATTTTAAGAAGGGAAGAGATGGTGTTAAAGCACACAGCCGCAGAACATCCACATCAATTTGTGAAGAAAAAAAAATTGAGCTTGTTCATGTCTAATTGAAGAGGACCTATGACTAACAGTAGAAACAACAGCCAACATCACAGACATCTCCACTGGTTCAGGTTATGCGATTCTGACTGACAACTTGAAATGGAGCAAACTTTCTGCTCAATGGGTGTCAAAACCATTACTCCTACATCTGCTGCAGATAAAAGCAGAACTTTCAATGGAAGTTTTAAACAACAGGGATCAGGATCCTGAAGCATTTCTTCAAAGAATTCTAGCAGGAGAGGAAACATACCTTTACCAGTACAATCCTGACGACAAAGTAGAATCATAGCAAGGGCTACAAAGATTTGGAAGGAGTCCAGTCAAAGGAAAAGTGAACCAGTCAAGAGCAAAGGTCATGGCAATAGTTTGGGAGGCTCAAGTCATTTTGCTTGTTGATATTCTGGAGGAAAGAGTAATAACATCTGCTTATTTTGACAGTGTTTTGAGAAAGTTAGTCAAGGCTTCAGTAGAAAAATGCCAGGGAAAACTTTACCAGAGTCTTCCTCCATCATGACAATGCCCCTGCTCATGCCTCTCATCAAATAAGGGTAATTGTGTGAGAGTTTCCATAGGAAATTATTAGGCATCCACACTGCAGTCTGGATTTAGCTACTTGTGACTTCTTTTTGTTTTTTAATCCTAACACAACAACAACAACAACTGTAAGTGACATTCGTTTTCTTCAGTTAATAATGTAAAAAAGACTCAATTGACATGGTTAGAGCCCCAGGACCCTGTCAGTTCTTTAAGGATGAACTGCATTACCGGTATCATCACTTTAAAAAGTGTCTTCAACTTGATGGATCTATGTTGAGAAATAAAGTGTACATATTCTATTTTTATCTTTTAATTTCAATTCTCCATGAACCTTTTGTAGTCCCCTCAAAAAGAGTGAGCGAACAAAAAATAACAGGAATGGAGGCCTATTTTGAGTTCCTTGAGGAGTCCATCATAAATAGTAATGAATGATTCTACAGCAGAAACTAAGAAAAACACTCACAGCACTCAAAGGAAAACCTGCTGACAAATAAGAAGCAAAAGGCCAAAGGAGGGCGTCTCAAAGAGACTTTGTTGTGAACCAATGTTCACAACAAAGTCTGAAGACAAAGATTGATGGATTCGGTGAGCTAGAATGATGCTGCTGCTTTAATAGTGTGAAGAAGAGGACAGTCATATTGGAGTGAGTTAAGAAATGACTAGAGGTGTGAAAAATGAGGCATTGATTATAGAAGCAATATTAAATGGAAAGGAAGATATTGTGTAGTTGAAATGGGATTGAGAAAGGAGATTGTTTGTGTGTTTATTTTCATTTGTTTTGTTTTAAGATGGAAGAGGTGTGAACAATAAAATATATACTTGATGGAAATGATCCAGTGGAAATGAAGGGATAAGGAATTCCTGACAGATTTCCTAGGAAACTAAAGGTTAGAGGATCCACCATGTTTCATAAATGAACATCCTTTATTCTGACTGGGTATTTGTAAAATATACATTAATCTGAGGTATTTCACATGAGAGAAAAGTTAGAAGTTTTCCAAATGGTAAACCAATATTAAGTTGACTAAATAAATTATTGAATAAATATAAAACAAATTACTATTTTGCCATCAAAAATCTCTTTATCTTTCTTTATTAAACTGGAAATATTTTCAGAATAATGGAATTGTCCAAATTTTCTTTTTGTCTTATGCTTAGTAAAATGTTTTGCACATAATGGATATTTAATATAAACTAACTAAATAAATATATGGCGAAATAGGCTATTTAGAATAAAATTCCCACAACACAAACAGTTACGCAAGGAATATTGACTTAGAGATAGCAGTTCTTCATTCTCTATAAATCAGCTTAATTTTGACTTCAAAACCTCATTTCATGGCGACTTGTGGAAAATTCAGTCTTAGTGTTCAGTTATGCTCTTTTGCTTCCGGAGGCTACACCAGAGTTTCAGAGAGGCACCTCTGCTTACAGGCAGTGTGTGGCTATCTATGGACTGGCTATGGCCTGGCTTCCACAATCTGTTATTTTTCTCACTTGGGCAGTGAGAATCTTAGGTTGTAGTCCTGAATGTGGAGGCTGGCCCTCTGGTGCATGAAGCAGCCTTGTTTCCAGAAGATATCTTGACTCCCTGTCAGGACACTGCCAGAGAGCGAGCCCAGGCTTTATTGACTTATGATTCATGCCTATCTCTCCCATCTCTAGGCATTTTTAGCCACTGAAGCATCCTCTCTTCTTGATCCTCTTTCTTCCCAATGTGTTTGAACTTTAAGAAGTAAAAGATAGTTCTACAAGAAAAGCTCCATGAAGTATGAACATGTAACTTTTGGGAATGGGACAATTTCAGGATTAAAAAAGTAGTATTTCAAAAACATAATAAATTTTTGGAATGGATGAGGGATAAATAGATAGATAGGCCAGTAGAGCCTCTCTCTGTGTAGTGGGACAGTGTGAGGACTTTTAAATTTACTTTGTTTTGCTTGACTTACTTTCTTTTTATAGGATTTTTAATAATTTCTGATATAATATTTTATTTAATAAATTAAACTCAGTGAAGTACTAGAAAAAAGAAAAACATAGCTTTAATATTTGGGGAACATAAGTAGTTTTCCTTTCAAAAGTAGAGCAAGCCTGTACCTCATACATGGCATTGCCCACTAACAGCCCCAGCTTCTGAAAGCCAAGGAATAAAGGTGTAAGAAATACCTGTTCCATGTTGGCTCTTAAAACCTTTTTGTAACTGTTCCCTTCGGGATACACTATATTAATTACATGCTGTAATTTTTTGTATTTTTCTTCCCTAAATTGTCATATTGTATATGTTACATACAGAATAATATATTTTTTTCAATGGACTCTACGCTGCTTTGCATTTGTGTAGTGTTTGGATACATTATGAGAAGGTCTCCAATTACAGTTCGACAGGGTCTAATAAATCACAGTGTTGGGAAATTTTATATGGGAAAAGGCAATGTTCCATACATTTGCCATTACTAAAATATATCATTCATCCATGAAACCATTTGGGTTATGAAAGCAGCTTGTGCATATTGATACCCCTTGTGAGCATATTCTTGAATCGACTGAGCTTCAGAAAATGTTGGCTTTATTCAAATTGCGATACTGTCCATGTTACTTGATCTAGTATTTTCTTCTTTTCACTGCACTCTCTTAGCAGTTTGAGGTTGGGAATGAGAATTCTATTTTCTTCTTTTCCCCTTAAGTAATAATTTGTGATGACTGAATTCCTCTCAGTAATGCTGACAGGCATGTTGCCAACGACAGAGCGTTCACTGTTTATTGCTGTTGACCCTGCTCTGCTGGACTCAGGGCTACACACCAAAGGAGCATATTCTGATCTTCCCCATAGAGAAAGTTAAAGTGAAGCATGAAATGATAGCTACCTACTGTTATTCTTGTCTGATCCTAAGAATTATACATGACCCTTCTTTTATCTTTACTTTATACAAAATTCTACTTGCTCTCGAGGCCAATGGGCTAGGAAGATAGAAGCAAAAGTAAAGCTTGCAAATGTTCAAGGTTAACAACTCTGTCAAAACAAAATCACACCCTCATGCGTGTTATGCATATATTCGAGAAGCCTATCTTTTGTTCCCTTGTGCCTTTTGGGAATTCAGTTCCAAGAAAGTAGCTTTCAGATATCAGGCCAAACCTTCAGCTTAAGGACTTTGGGCAGCAGCTACTGGGCACGGAAGCAGAAAAGAGAAGCTAGGATTAGAAGAGCCAGGGATTCACTGAAGCTTAGGAAAAAGGCTAAGCAGTGGATCTACAATAGGCAGAAACCTAGGTATTCAAAGACAAATAAAAATTGAAGATCACAATGAAATAACAGGTTGGAAGGCATGCTGGTAAAGAAGAGTTCCAGTGCACATGGACCCTGGAAGTCATGTTAGGGCAGAGCTCCCACAAAGTGTGGGACCCACAACAGTGAAGGGAGTGAAGATTTTAGGCCTTGTTCAGAGCTACTATTCAATAAAGGTGAATTAAATTGTGATCACTTTATTTTATCTTTATTTCAAGCCTTTCAAGGGAAAAGTCTAAATTTAATTTTAGTGTAGAGTTTCATAATTCTACACTATTTTGTATCAGGAGAGTCAGTCTTTGGTTTAGAGGCTTTAATAATGTGGTTTTTTTATTACGCTTGTCTTATAGCACCTCCTATTTTAAGTAATATTTTTCATTATAATTACATAAAATTTCCTTTTCCACATATTTAAAGTGAATTTATTTAAATAGAAATATTAGGTAACTAATACCTTTAATGTAGTAGAGCAGGCTCTTAGATATGGCCAAAGTCCTGAAGATGGCACTCAGATAACAGACATTTGGGAATATTGTTCTGAGTAGTATGAAGGCATACACATTTTTGTGCTTGCATGTGCACCAGACTTCCCCATCAATTAGAAGGTACTTCTATTTGCATAAGACTAAGAGCTTGAAAGCACACACACACAGACACACACACAAATAGATGTTTCTGCAAGAGATGGGGAAAGGGAAATCCATTTACAACTTTTATTCTCTTTTTATCCAGTGAAATAATTATAAATAAAACAATAATTTGGATTTGGATTTGAGCAACAAATCCTAAGAGGAGCAACAAAACTATCTGTTTATCTTATGTTGGTAATTTCTCTGAGTTAACTTGCCTTCATAAATTATTGTATTTCAGATTGTCCTTGGTGCTTTCCATGGTTGATGACAATAGCATTGGCAACTTGAATCTTCTTCTTCTTCTTCTTCTTTTTTTTTTTTTTTTTCTTTGAGACAGACTCTCGCTCTGTCTTCCAGGCTGGAGCGCAATGCACCATCTTGGCTCACTGCAACCTCCACCTCCTGGGTTCAAGTGATTCTCTCACTTCAGCCTCTGAGTAGCTGGGATTACAGACACGCGCCACCATGCCTGGCTAATTTTTGTATTTTTACTAACGGCAAGGTTTCACCATTTGACCAGGCTGGTCTCGAACTCCTGACCTCTAGTGATCCACCCGCCTCAGCCTCCCGAAGTGCTGGGATTACAGGCGTGAGCTACCGCGTCTGGCCGGCAATCCTAATCGTCTGATCTCAGGAAGCAATGCAAGATATAAATACCTAAATCCCACAAAAAAGCCTTAGTCTTAGAAGTCCATTAGCACAAACCATAAGGCAATACTCCTCTATGTTATTGTGAAGAAGAAATAAATTAGAATAGTAGTCAACTGTAAAAAAAAAATCAATCTATTCTACATTCGAATAACAAGAAAAGACCTGTCATTTTTTTCCATTTGATAACATATACAAGTTTATATCTAGTAACTATTTAAATCTTAAACACATTTTTTTAATAATTGAAGTAAATATACAGAAAAGTGCGCATACCATAATTGTTCAGCTCAAGAAATTTTCATAATTTAAACATGTTTATGTAACAAGCAGCCAGATCAAGAATCAGGATGTTTACGGTATCTCAAAAATACCTATCATTATCCATTGCAGTCACTGCTGTCCGACAAGGATAACTGCTATCCTGACTTGTAATGGCATAGATTAGTTTTGACACATTTTGAAATATATGCAAATGGAATAATATAGAATGTGTTATTTTATGCCTGATTTCTTACATTCAAAGGTGTTTTTGAGATTTGACATTATGTTTATGAGTACAGTTGTAGATTATATATTTTGTGCTGTACTTTATGAAAAGATGTTCAACCTCAGTTAGAACAGAGAATTACAGATTAAGACTACATTCGGATGCCATTTTATCTATGAGACTGGCAAAATTAAAAATTACAACAACACAGTCTGTTGGTGAGGCACCTTATAAAATAGGCTGTGATAATACATAACACAATTATGCATGCATTTACCTCTTATTTCTAGGAATTTACCCTGCAGATACATCTATGGCAGTATGAAAAAACATGAAAATAGTATGTCATTTAATGCTGTATTGTTTGTAACTGAAAAATATTGAAAATAATCAATATGGCCATACATAGGAAAGTGTTTGAATAAATTATAACACATCCTCACAAAGAGGAGCTACAATAGTTATCAAAAAGAATGATAAAGGGTTCTATGAACAGGCTTGGAGTGAGTTCCAAAATATATTTTAAGTGAAAAAAGTAAATTGCAAAAAAGTACCTATATTATTTAGTAATCTACATTTAATTAGTCAATTAATAAACTAATAAGCAAATAAATGAATAAATAAATAGGAAAGTTATTCCTTGTAGTAGAAGTCCAAGTAGTAAATGCAGAAAGAATAATCACATTATGCTGGCAACAATCATCGTTATTGATTCAAGCAGGAATTATCAATAGATGGTAAAATCAGCAGGTGGAAGTTTGATAGTTGAGGATTATTTATACGATCTCAAAAGTTTTCAAATATGATATTTATTCATTATAAGGAGAAAAGTTCAGTGTACCATTTAGAAACATTGCAGAAAGAAAACCACCCTACTAAGGGATCTAATATTTACCAATAATGGGAAAAATCAGCCTCATACTCTACTGATACTGTGCACTAAGACCATAACTTCACACCCAGGGTATTCTGGTCAAAACTGCATAATCTTTTTATGAGAAAACAAAAGTGAAGCCCAAATTGAGAAACACTACACAAAATAACTGTCCTGTACTCTTCAAAACTACCAGTATACTGAGATGCAGGACTGTAAATCTGTTTCAGATTCAGGGAGTCTAAAGAATTATGAAAACCATGCAATGCACCACCTGGGATTTTATTTTGCTATAAAGGACATAATTGATTGAAAAGTGGATAAAATCTAAAATATGGCTGCCGGTTATAGAATTATATAAATTTAATTATCTGATTTTTATAATGGTACTGAATTATGTAAGAGAATGTCCTTGATCCTTAGAAAATGCAAATGGAAGTATTTAGCATTAATGGAGCATCATGTCTGCAGATTATTGTCCAATGGTTGCGGGTAAAATATACACATATATCATATGTGTAGAATATAAATAATAAAATATCAAAATAAAATTAATATCAGCTACCAATATACACATATATATACACACACACATACATAAATGAGTGTGTGTAAAACATATACAACAGGTACTTGAATAATGTTTTGTTGGACGTCCGTTAGTTATAATGTTGAGAAAAAATCAATTCCGCTTGGGGAAGGTCATTGTCTGTGTGGAGTTTGCACATTCTCTGCATGTCTGTGTGGGCTTTCTCTGGGTACTCTGGTTTCCACCCACATCCCAGAGCTGTTAGACACATTAGGTTATGTCTAAGCTATGCACATGTCTCAATGGTCTCAGTCTGAGTAAGTGTGAGTGTGGGTGTGAGTGTGCCCTGGTGTGGAATGGCATCCTGGCCAGGGCTGTTTCGTCCTCGCACCCTGAGCTGTGCCACTATGATCTGGAATAATCGGGTTGGAAAATGAATGAATGAATACAAATTATTGTGACATAAACATTTGTAAAGTAGAAGGTAATCACATCCACGCATGTCGTAAGTGATGTAGTACAATATTGCTCGGGGGGCCTGAGATTTCTGTGATTGTTTCTGAACTGCCTGGAGGGAGGAGGGACATCTAATAATTTTCATTCTGCAAACATTTCTTCCTTAATCTAAACTACCACTGCCATGATACTCACTGATTCCCCCAAAATTCAGAAAATAATTCTCATTTGTTTTTATTAACCTTTCTTAAATGTATGTGTAGCTGACATTTATTTCAATGTTTCATATTAGAAGTGTTTTAGTTGTCTTACTGAGAAGCTTGGTGATGTTTTTGTCACCGAAAGTATGTCATAGGAACTTAACCTTTGTTAGCTAATCAACTAGCCTATGGTAAAACTGATCTTCTTATAAGCTGTTTCAAGTAAAGTCACAGTTTCCAAGAACCTATTGAAAATCTTAAGTGAGGACTTCCTGTATGTTAAAATATGTTAAAATTGGGGGTATGTGGGTGGTAAAGGATATACAGGATTCTTTTGTATTTTTCCTGCAGCTTTTTAAAAATAAGTTTGAAGAAAAGATTTTTAAAAAATGCCAGGACCAGTACAGTACTTTAAAAAAAACTGTCAAAAAATAAGGTGCCACTGCTTAGTGGAAATTAGAATTAGAGAATCAGAGGCTGGGACTGTGGTAACAGTAAAGAAGGACAAGTGCTCTGAGATCAGTTGTTGTGACAGTCAGGACCATTTGCCAGGCGACATCTCTTGCATCCAGACATTTTAAAATCAGTCACGTGCACAATGTGGCAAAACTCGCATTCATGTGCTTTAATTTGCAGCCTGGAATTGAACAGAAAAGACATTTCTTTAAAACTGCTAGTGAACTTGACAGCTTACCTCTATCTTTCAGCTCCATTGATGACTAGAAAACAGACATTAGGTGATTGGGGCAGTCTTGTACACTTCTACTTTCAATTATAAATTTCCTTTCAATAAAATAATCATAGTGCCTTCTACATAGCTTTCTGTGCCCATTATGAAATTGTAATATGTTTGAAATGGCCAGGTTTGCCTGACTTTCACAAGTGTTTTAAAATGGATATAGAAATCTTTTCAACGTATTTGTATAAGTTTTTATTCAATTCTGATATAATAAGCAAGATTAAATATTTAAAAGACATACAAAATTTAAGGAACAAATATGCTAATTGTGCTGATTTAGAAATAAGGCTCAATTCAGTCTTTGGAAACTCTGAAAGCGAGTGGATCACAGACATAAAAGATGTAAATATACTAGAGTTTCTTTAAATAATTTTCTTGATTTCAGTATTTCATTGTTAGCATTTGGAACTTGTGTATTTTATGTAAAATACCTGTGTACTTTGCAAAGTTTAAAAATGTCATTTGATATTATCTTCAGCTTATTTTTTTCAGTGGGGAATATACAATAAGACATGGCTTGAACAGCCAAGCTGACCTTTAAATTTAAAAAACAATTAAAAAGCAAACTGTGTTAGTGATTTTGATTTGACAGACCTCAAAGACAAGCCAAATTTCCAGGCAACAGCTAGAGGGAAAAACAAAGTGAGGTATTGTATAATTATAACATTTTCTGAAGAAAATGTTGTCCCTCAGAAAGCCAGCACAACAAACGAAACTTCCACTGAGATATTCATAACTACTATTTCTTAAATCGGTGAGTCAGTGTGGACCGCAAATGAAAAAAATTACAAAGTTCTAATGAAAAAAAAAAATCCTTATTTGGGAGCTACAAAAAGCTCAGAAAAATATTTTTGACAGAAAATTTCAGGCAGAGAAGTAATTTGTTTTTACATATAAATACAATTTGCCATTGGCAAATTACAAGAATTCTTGTAAATGTAATCTGAGTGAAGGTGTCTATATTCAAAAGATTCTTATTTAGTAAATACTATGTGCCTGGTTAATCCAAAAGTATCTAAGACTATTTATTTATTTATTTATTTATTTATAGAGACAAAGTCTCCCTCTGTCTCCCAGGCTGGAATGCAGTGGTGCGATCTTGACTAACTGCAATCTCTGCCTCCTGGGTTCAGGGATTCTCCTGCCACAGCCTCCCAAGTAGCTGGGACTACAGGTGCCTGCCACCATGCCCTGTTAATTTTTTTGTATTTTTAGTAGAGTTGGGGTTTCACCATGTTGGCCAGGCTGGTCTTGAACTCCTGACCTCGAGCAATCTGTGTTGACCTCCCAAAGTGCTGGGAGTACAGGTGTGAGCCACCACACAAGGCCTAAGACAACTTATTGAATATAATATCAGTGTCTGAGTGATAAGCTGTGCTGATCTTTATAGAGGAGACAAGAATGTACAGAATACAACAAAATAATATATAGTTTAAAAATTACAGGAAGAGAGTGTCGGTTGTTAGAGAATACTGATGGTTGTACTTCATTATCTTATTTCTCTTGGGTTCTCATAGAAGCTAATCTGACCTGGGGTATTTTCTGTAATAATTTGCTTATTTTAATAAAAATCTGCTAGTCTATAGTAGGTCAATTTCTGAAAGCCTCTTTCTTTACAAAAGCATGTTTGACATACTTTATATAAGACACATTAACAAGTGATCTCTGTAATATTTTTCTAGTTTACTTTAAAATAAGGGTTTAATGTTTTAGAAAAAATAGATAATAAGATTTCATAGAACTATTAGTTATTTAGAGATTTTAAATTTTATGGTAAAGGACAATGAAAGAAATAAAGAGAAGAAAGAAAAAGGATTTGAGCACAGAAAACTAATAACACTTTTTTTTTTTTTTTTTTTTTTTTTTGAG